>NC_061109.1:90192059-90242059 GCF_015104395.2 Macrobrachium nipponense
TCCAAGAGTTAAGTGCCGATTTTAATAATGTTTAAGTGTTTCAAATGAGTAATGAAATACTGGTAAGATTACTTTTTTAATGCTGATACTGATAACTGAAATAGATTTGGCATAAACTCGTCCAAGAGTTAGGTTGCTTATTGGGTTTTATAAAAAAGTATCTCAAATTATTTTGAAATAAATACTGGTCAGATTTAAAATGCTGATCACTGAAACAGATTTGGTTTAGACTTGTCCAAGAGTCAGATTGCAATTTTTTTTTTATTTAATATTCAAGTATCTCAAATTATTTTTAATTAAATACTGGTAAGATTTAAAAAAAAAAAATTCTAATACCAATCATCCAAACAGATTTGGTTTAAACTCGTCCAAGAGTTAGGTGCTAATTTTAATCATTTTTAATTGTTATCAAAATAATTACTGATTTCATATCGGTAATTCTATTTTGGAGAAATACAAATACAAATCACTGAAGCATTTATCGACGGCAATTTAGTATAGTAATGTAATGACGTAATCGTTCTATTGTAAAGCTACGCCAGAAAGAAATTAACCAGCCGTTGAATCGCAGATCTTATAAGACAATAATATCTTAGAAAATACAATATCGTTCGATTATCCTGCAACGCAAGGTGAATACCAACCGATCATTCATTCGAATGCCTCCGGAGAAATAAAAATAATAAAAAAAAATATATTATCGACAGACGATATCAAAGACACAAAGGTTCTAAAGCCTTTATTACGCGATTGTGAAAATATTATCGATTATAAGCGATGTGCGGATGGATGCAAAGCAGTCAATCATCGACCGTTTGAGTGATTGAGGATCACGTGGCTCGGTAAGAGCCTGGCTTGTCAATCAATCTGTACAATAATAATAATAATAATAGTAATAATATAGAGATTACTATTATGTCTTTTACGTATAATTTGTCGAATCAAATAGATTCATTTCCGGCGGTCCGATCTTAGGAACCGGTCAGAGTTGGATATTCTCAGCATCTTATAATAAGTTCCGACACATCCAAATCTGATATGATTATTATCTCGCTCATTCTCGTCAAACCCTTTCTAATTCGTGGATCCCCAAAACGGAAATTTGATATAGCACTGAAACCGCCTTCCAGCTGCCATCTGAAAAGGCACTACGAATCAAACACTTACCTCCAAAAACAGCCGGTTGCTTCTTTGATAAATTACAAGTCGCGTCTGTCGTCCAGGAGCTGATGAATAATTGGTCGCGTTCGAGGGAATAATTAAAGAAAAGAAAATGGTCGGCACAATTTTATCGTCACGCGAAATGGATTAGGGACAGTTCACATGGAGTTGCAGCACAGACACACCCTCTCCCGACGGCGGCAAGCCGCACACTGACTGAGGCACTGGCGGTACTAACTCCTTTTTTTTTTTCTGCTTTTCCAGCAAGCGGACTTAGACGTTGGCAATTTTTTTTTATCTTGTTCTAATGGAGCTTTTGGGGGGAAGGGGGAGAAGGGGGTGGGCAGTCATTGCGACAACACTGTATCAAAACGAGGTGCTCTCTCTCTCTCTCTCTCTCTCTCTGCCTCTCTCTCTCTCGATTCTATTTGGGAGGGAAGGGTATAAATCAATGCTTCCGTTTCATAATTTACTTTGGGACGTTTATTTTTTTTTGGCGAAAAACGATTATTTGTATAAAATGTAAAAGAAAATAATGAAACTCTCTCTCTCTCTCTCTCTCTCTCTCTCTCTCTCTCTCTCCTCTCTCGATTGTATTTGGAAAGGAAGGATATAACTCCATATTCGTTTAATAATAATTAACTTTTTTGAAATCTAATAAAATTTTGCATGAGAGAGAGAAGAGAGAGAGAGAGACCAAGTACCTCTCAAACCCCTACCCTCCCCCACAAAATCCTCCACGAGGAGGAAGACCTCTCTGGTGGGGAGAGAGGGCTGGCCAGGACTGAGGGGGGGTGGGTAAAGCGGGTGCTGATAGCTCCAATACAAGAGTGGTATGATGGCGGCCACAGAGCTACACTCATCAGACTGTCAGATCCATCATCACCCACAATAGTTGATTAATGAACCGATATATCAGGCTTTCAGGCACCAACAACCCAACACAGTCCCCCCAGTCCCCCCCCCCCCCCGCCCCCCAACATCCTTCCGTAAAGTATATGCGACATAAAGTACTTAAAGAAGGTCGATAAAAGCCTATACAGGAGAGTGATACAAGATACAGGAGGCTGGTTTTATTAGGAGTGGTTGGGATAAACTTCTTCTTGAAGGATGGAGATTAGACTTAGAGGTTTTTTTTCTTTTTTGCTATTTCTTCTTTTTTTTTTTATTCTGTGCACCAGAATTAGTTACCTCTCTCTCTCTCTCTCTCTCTCTCTCTCTCTCTCTCTCTCTCTCTGACTCCCTTGTCAAGCTCCTATTCTCTCTCTCTCTCTCTCTCTCTCTCTCTCATACAAGATCACGAAAAAACATTTTTTATATATTTTTTATTAACGCAACAGTGCAGGTAACACGGACTGCATTCATGCAAGGTCGGACATAAATGCACAAACAAACACACACACAAACTCACACAAGCGGAAGCACATGCACATGCATACACATACATACTCTAGTCAAAATGCCACGCCCCCTTCCGCACTTAGCATACACATGCATACATACTCCAGTCAAAATGCCACGCCCCTTCTGCAACCCTTCATATCAACGTCATTTACTTCCCCTTAACAGATCATGGTCATGCGGGACTTTGTCAATAACTCCGGTGCATAGTGCATGTATGCATGCACGCAAGCACGCACGAACGCATGCATACACTACTCCAACGGACATACGAGAAAGCCCTCGGCTGCAGAGGAGGTTACTATCTACAGATGTGAAAACATTTGCATGCGTGTAGATGTTTCGTTTTATCACTTGCAAATTTTTAATTTCAGTGAAATTGCACAGCTGTTCATCCTTCATGAAAGAGAAAGTCCACTTCCTTGCAAAGAAAGCTTCCACGAGAGAGAAAGCAAAAACGGGAACGTCCACAGACTCGAAAAGAAAGCATCCGAAAATAGAAAGCACGAAAGCCACCCCCCACCCCCCCACACAAAAAAAAAAAACTCTGGACGAAATAGAAAGTTGACTGACGCGAGAAGAAAGCTTCCATGAAATGAAAAGTACAAGAATGAAAGTACACAAAAAGAAGAAAGCACCAAATAGATAAAGGTGGAAAATCCCCCAAGCACAAATGAGCGTATCCGTAACGTAACATAAACAACATTAAAAGTAACGAAACCGAATGAAATTAAAATATTCCAGCTATTGAAAAGGGATACACTATCAAATAAAAGCTAAATAAACAAAAAAAAAAAAACTCGCAAATAAATAAACAAATGCACTCGTACATAAACAACATTAAAAAGCAATGAAACCTTTTAGCAATGACGAAATTCCAACTGCAATTCCAGAGATGGAATGGAATGAGAAAATACAATTCCTGAAATTGATTCCAGTATCTTTCCCTTCGTGTTGGATGTGAGGCAGGTTCCACTTCCTGCTGACTTCAGGAAAAATCGTGGATTATCGTCTCCTGTGGTCTTAGGTAGTTATAACAAGGGGGAAGGGATGGAGAGAGAGAGAGAGAGAGAGAGAGAGAGAGAGAGAGAGAGAGAGAGAGAGAGAGAGAGAGAGGAACTAGTATATACAATATCTTCGCCTAATACTTTTCTTATTGATGCAGTGCTGTCATTTACGACATGACAGGATAAAAAATTTATTTATATTTGTTGAAATAATTGACAATCTAGAGTCATGATCATGACATGATCATGATCTGATACAATTACAGAATTACTATGTACTGCTTTCATTTATGACATGAAAGGTACACTGATATAGAAAAATAATGGCCATTATATCTAGTGGTCGAGATTCCTGACATAATGTATTCTTGTAAGACTTCAGAAAATCAGTCTAAAAACATTTGGAGTTTACTCAAGCACTTTAAAAGTCTTTATTTCCTTACACACTAAATATTTATCAGAACTCATGAGTTTAATAAACAAAATAATAATCTAATTTACATAAATCCCTACCTGAACTCCGCGGGTAAACGAACCAACACAAATCACCGAGAGCAGGAACGCATCCTAACATGACCTTACAGCGAAAAGGTCACAGCATCCTCAGAGGACCTGAACTTTAAGCGTTGGATTTATTTACTTGGAGGCCTAGGGGAGACCTATGGGAGGACACTAGTGGGGCCGGGGGGGGGGGAGCTAGGGGAGTGCCTAGGGTGAAAGAGGAGAGGGTGACTGAATTTCACCTGCAGTGGGCCAGTTGCAAGTTAGTGCCTACAAATGGGGGAGATATTTTCCTGTTAATTATTACTCTTAGGATTTAATGTAAGTATATGGAATTGGAAACTGGTCTATTTGATGAAATAACTTGTTTACCAACATAAATGAAAAATGCAGGAAAATGAGTATATAACAAGAAATTAAGTTTTTTTTTTTCCTTTTATTTTAAAAAGTCTATACATTCCGTTGAAATAAAAGCCTTTTATGATGATGAGTATATATATATATATATATAATATAATAATATTATAATTATGATATATATATATGTGTGTGTGTGTGTGTATGTGTGTGTGTGTGTGTGTGTGTGTGTGTGTGCGTGTGTGTGTGTGTGTTCCGTACCTAATGTACTAGTTTTAACCGGACTTTGAATACTTGTGTTAGAAATAACACGAAGCTGCTACTACTTACCCTATTTTTCTGTGGCCTCAGCTGAATATATATACTATATATATATATACATATATATATATATATATATATTATATATGACTGGTAAAAATGCTCTGTTACAATAGAATTCCATCAAATAAAAGGACCCCATAAAAACGCCAAAATATAGAAAGTATAAGTCCTATAATTCAGAGAATGCTGCTGTCTCTCTCTACATTACCTACCTGAAGAGAGAGACAGCAGTCTCTGAAATATAGTATACTTACTTTCTATATTATGGCGTTTTTATGGGCTCCTTTTAATAGATATGTATATACACACATTCACATGTATACATACATTCATCAGTTTAACCCCCCTCTAATCTTAATCAGAAAACATACGACGATCTTACCCCCTTACTGCGTCGCGATAAAACCCTAGGCAATCAAATACGTCTTCGGATAATATCCTACCCCTCTCTCTTTCCCCAGCTCACAAGAATCGTCGCCAGTCTACGACTGTTGACTCTGGGATGAAATATTCTTGCTTGTTTCGCCAACAGGAACTTCGACTTCTTTTCCTTCTTTCCTTCCTTCCTTCCTTCCAGGCTACGAGGAATCGTCAGAGAAGCGATAAGGAATTCGCTTTGCCAGCAGAGGTAATCTTACGAGATCGTGGCAGAGCTGATTTAAAGCGGGACGTATTGACGCTTGTTCGGGAGAACGTCGTCTTGGTTGTGAGATAGATCGGGTTAATGGGGATTTATACAGCTACCGGATATTTTGGAAAAGATGAACATTAACGATTAAAGGGTTTGATCTGAATACTTCAAGAGCTGTGTATATCGAGTGTGATGGAATTGGTGGGCTGGACAGAATACACACGTGTGTGCGTTATGTATATGATGTATATATATATATAATATATATATATATATATATATATATATATATATATATATACTACATATAATAATGGAGCCCATAAAACACCACCTATAGAGAGTAAGTACTACATTTCAGAAACTGTTGTCTCTCTCTTCAGGTAGGTATAACGAATGAGAAGAGTTACAGCAAAGGCGGTATGTATAACAAGAGATATCCATCCACAGGTAAGCCGTTACTAAGTCACCCCCGCTGATAATAAATCCTCTTTTAATCTTTTTAGATTGAATTCTGTTGTAACAGAACATTTCTACCAAATATATATATATACGTAATATATATATATATATATATATATATATAGGTATATATATATAATATATATATACGGATGTGTGAGTATATATATTTCTCCTCATTATCAGCAAACATTTTTTACAAACAAAAGTGCCAGCAGTAACAGCAGCGTTACTAAACCTGCAAAACACAAACAATCCAATAAGGTTCCGCTTATCTAGCAGTGAGAAAAAGATAAGAGGAAAAAAAGCACGAACACTCTTATTTTCGGTTCATTCACCGTCACAATAGTCAGGGGACAGACATTGTTTAATAAAAGTGCAGCTGAGAACGTGAGGTGTTTTGTGGATACGACCAAACAACCTCTCTCTCTCTCTCTCTCTCTCTTTCTCTCTCTCATCTTTCTCTCTCTCTCTCTCTCTCTGCTTTTGGGGTGCTTCGCGTAATTACTGAATATATTGTGTGTAATGCTTTTGTACTACGGCAAGCAGGGTCCTTCTTTTTCTAGCAGAGACTGAGAACTATAGAACTATCATGAAATACTTTCTAACTAGTCTTATAACTGGTACAGGAAGTGTTATAGCTATCAATAGTAACCTGTATAAGCAATCAACGCAGATTTATATGGATGAATAAATGACAAAAATGTTAATACTTGATCTCTTCTTTCTGTATTTAATATTACCTACTGTTACGTCTTTCAAACGAAAGCTATAATATTCTTTGGAAGCCTGATATTCAAGTCAGTGGCCCCTATGGTGGTCTTGTTCCAAATGAATAGGGGTCTTTTTCTTCTTCTTCTCCTTCTTCTTCTTCTTCTTCTTCTTCTTCTTCTTTTAATAATAATAATAATAATAATAATAATAATAATAATAATAATGGGGTGGGTCCAGCTATGGGTTAAATAGCAAAACTCAGCAATGATGGAAAGAAATGAAGGAATAAACGACAACGACGTAAATGGAACCTCTGGCAACAGAGGAGATCCGTCCGGCAGCCAGGTATTCAACCCAATTGAAGGGGAAGACGGTCAGGTACTTGGAGGTCGTCATCCAGCAACTGACCACCACAACGACAGTAATCAACAGCCTAGATTGGAGCTACGAAGCAAAAAGGAAGAAATGGACAAGAAAAGAAAATAAGGAAATATGGAGATGCTACATCAGAAGCAACCCGACGGAGAGAGGATATAGCAGAAGGGTTGGTCAACATCTGGAATGAGAGGAATAACAAACAGAGCAGAGGTTGGCAGATCAAGTAAGGAACATAAAGAAAAAGAACTGGCTCTCCCTAAGAGAAAGAGAAGAACTGGAAAGGGAAATGTCACACGACAACGAATTACACGAAGACGAAACTGAGAGACGATGCCACAGAAGACGACAGGGATGATGAGGTATCAAACAACGACACACGAAGAAACACCGACGAAGTAACAGAGAGGACGGAATGGGTAGAAAAGATTAGGCAATGGATTGGAACCAGATACAGAGAGAACAAAGATCCCTCCATGAAAGCCTACAACACCAAGAAAATTAAGGAGAAAACAGTGAGGTCAATGAAATAATGGGCATAATACACACCACCATTGATCACAGAAACAAATAAACTTTGGCATATGCAGGAGCAAGAGATTAGTAGCAGAACTTGATGGGGATTCGAAACACCAACATCACCAGCACAACCAACCCACACAGAAACCAAACAGTAACCTCCTTGGAAAAAAAAGGCGCCTGGAAAAAGCAAATCATGGTGAATGAGATCTTGACTTGAGTAAACTGAAAGAGATGGCAGAAAAAAGCTAAGAAGCAAGAAAAACAAGGGAGGAACTGAACGAGAAATTACAAAGTACAAGAGAGGGGAATAAACAACATAGAAGATGTAAAACAAGAGGCTTAAGGCCAAAGCACATAAGATCCAACGGTACATGAACAGGAATAAGGGATACCACAGAACAAAACTATTCGGAACCAACCAGAAAAGACTATACAGCCAACTAGAGGGGACGACAACACCAAGAAATTCCTGAGCCGAACCAAGTAAGAGACTCTGGGAAAACATATGGAGCAATCCGGTATCACACAACAACATGCAACATGGCTCCAGGAAGTCAAGGAAGAAGAAACAGGGAGAATAAAACAAAGATTCACAGAGATCACGACAGACACAGTCAGACACCAGCTAAAGAAAATGCCAAACTGAAGCCCCAGGTCCTAATGAAGTCCATGGATACTGGCTCAAAAAACTTCAAGGCCCATACGTAGACCCACGAATAGCAGAACAACTCCAGCATTGTATCTCAAATCACCATGCACCAAAGGATGACCACAGGAAGAACATCCTTAGTACAAAAAGACAAGAGTAAGGGAAATATAGCCAGTAACTACAGGCCTATCACCTGCCTACCAATAATGTGGAAGTTACTAACAGGTATCATCAGTGAAAGGCTATACAATTACTAGAGGAGACAAACACCATCCCCACCAACAGAAAGGCTGCAGAAGGAAGTGTAGGGGCACAAAAGACCAGCTCCTCATAGACAAAATGGTAATGAAGAACAGTAGGAGGAGAAGGAAACCAACCTAAGCATGGCATGGATAGACTATAAGAAAGCCTTCGACATGATAACACACATGGCTAATAGAATGCCTGAAAATATATGGGGCAGAGGAAAACACCATCAGCTTCCTCAAAAATACAATGCGCAACTGGAATACAATACTTACAAGCTCTGGAATAAGAATAGCAGAGGTTATATCATGGAGAGGGATCTTCCAGGGCGACTCACTGTCCCCACTACTCTTCGTAGTAGCCATGATTCCCATGACAAAAGTACTACAGAAGATGGATGCCGGGTACCAACTCAAGAAAAAGAGGCAGCAAGAATCAACCATCTGATGTTCATGGACGACATCAAGCTGTATGGTAAGAGCTTCAAGGATATAGATACCCTAATCCAGACTGTAAGGATTGTATCTGGGGACATCAGGATGGAGTTTTGGAATAGAAAAATTGCACCTTAGTCAACATACAAAAAGGCAAAGTAACGAGACCTGAAGGGATAAAGCTACCAGATGGGAGCAACATCAAAACCATAGATGAGAGGATTATACAAATACCTGGGAATAATGAAGGAGGGGATATAAAACACCAAGAGATGAAGGACACGATCAGGAAAAAGAATATATGCGGAGACTCAAGGCGATACTCAAGTCAAAACTCAACGAGGGAAATATGATAAAAGCCATAAACAAATGGGCAGTGCAGTAATCAGATACAGCGCAGGAATAGTGGAATGGACGAAGGCAGAACTCCGCATCATAGATCAGAAGGCCAGGAAACATATGACAATACACAAAGCGCTACACCCAAGAGCAAATACGGACACACTATACATAACACGAAAGGAAGGAGGGAGAGGACTACTGAGTATAGAGACTGCGTCAACATCGAAAACAGAGCACTGGGGCAATATCTGAAAACCAGTGAACACGAGTGGCTAAAGAGTGCATGGGGAAGAAGGACTAATAAAAGTAGACGAAGACCCAGAAATATACAGACAGGAGAATGATAGACAGAACAGAGGACTGACACAACAACCAATGCACGGACAATACATGAGACAGACTAAAAAACTGGCCAGCGATGACACATGGCAATGGCTGCAGAGGAGAGAGCTCAAGAAGGAAACTGAAGGAATGATAACAGCAGCACAAGATCAGGCCCTAATAACCATATGTTCAAAGAACGATAGACGGAAATAACATCTCTCCCATATGTAGGAAGTGTAATACGAAAAATGAAACCATAAACCACATAGCTAAGCGAATGCCCCGGCACTTGCACAGAACCAGTACAAAAGAGGCATGATTCAGTGGCAAAAGCCCTCCATTTGGAGCCTGTGCAAGAAACACCAGCTACTTTGCAGTAATAAGTGGTACGAGCACCAACCAGAGGGAGTGATAGAAAACGATCAGGCAAAGATCCTCTGGGACTATGGTATCAGAACAGATAGGGTGATACGTGCAAATAGACCAGACGTGACGTTGATTGACAAAATCAAGAAGAAAGTATCACTCATTGATGTCGCAATACATGGGACACCAGAGTTGAAGAGAAAGAGAGGGAAAAATGGATAAGTATCAAGATCTGAAAATAGAAATAAGAAGAATAAGGGATATGCCAGTGGAAATCGTACCCAATAATCATGTAGAGCACTAGGCACGATCCCAAGATCCCTGAAAAGGAATCTAGAAAAACTAGAGGCTGAAGTAACTCCAGGGCTCATGCAGAAGAGTGATCCTAGAAACGGTGCACATAGTAAGAAAAGTGATGGACTCCTAAGGAGGCAGGATGCAACCCGGAACCCCACACTATAAATACCACCCAGTCGAATTGGAGGACTGTGATAGAGCAAAAAAAAAAAAAAAAAAAATAATAATAATAATAATAATAATAATAATAATAATAATAATAATAATAATAATAATAATAATAATAATAATAATAATAATATAAGAGGCAACAGAACTAACCATCTGATGTTCATGGACGACATCAAGCTTTATGTTAAGAGCATCAAGGAAATAGATACCCTAATCCAGTCTGTAAGAATTGTATCTGGGGACATCAGGATGGAGTTTGGAATAGAAATATGTGCCTTAGTCAACATACAAAAAGGGCAAAGTAACAAGGACTGAAGGGATAAGGCTACCAGATGGGAGCAACAGATGAGACGGGATAGAATACCTGGGAATAATGGAAGGAGTGGATATAAAACACGAGATAAAGACACGATCAGGAAAGAATATATGCAGAGACTCAAGGTGATACTCAAGTCAAAACTCAACGCCAGAAATATGATAAAAGCAATAAACACATGTGCAGTACCAGTAATCAGATACAGCACAGGAATAGTGGAATGGACGAAGACAGAACTTCGCAGCATAGACCAGAAAACCAGGAAACATATGACAATACAAAAAGCACTACACCCAAGAGCAAATACGAACACACTATACATAACACGAAGGAAGGAAGGAGAGGACTAAGTAATAGAAGACTGCGTCAACATCGAAAACAGAGCACTGGGGCAAATATCTGAAACCAGTGAACACGAGTGGCTCAAGAGTGCATGGGAAGAAGGAGTGATAAAAGTAGACGAAGACCAAGAAATATACAGAGACAGGAGAATGACCAACAGAACAGAGGAATAGCACAACAAACCAATACACGGACAATACATGAGACAGACTAAAGAACTGGCCAGCGATGACACATGGAATGGTTACAGAGGGGAGAGCTCAAGAAGGAAACTGAAGGAATGATAACAGCAGCACAAAGATCCAGGCCCTAAGAACCAGATATGTTCAAAGAACGATAGATGGTAACAACATCTCTCCCATATGTAGGAAGTGCAATACGAAAAAAATGAAACCATAAACCACATAGCAAGCGAATGTCCGGCACTTGCGCAGAACCAGTACAAGAAGAGGCAAGATTCATGGCAAAAAACCCTCCACTGGAGCCTTTGCAAGAAAACACCAGCTACCTTGCAGTAATAAGTGGTACGAGCACCAACCTGAAGGAGTGATAGAAAACGATTAGGCAAAGATCCTATGGAACTATGGTATCAGAACAGATAGGGTGATACGTGCAAATAGGACCAGACGTGACGTTGATTGACAAAATCAAGAAGAAAGTATCACTCATTGATGTCGCAATACCATGGGATACCATAGTTTGAAGAGAAAGAAAGGGAAAAATGGATAAGTATCAAGATCTGAAAATAGAAATAAGAAGGATATGGGATAAGCCAGTGGAAATTGTACCCATAATCATAGGAACACTAGGCACGATCCCAAGATCCCTGCAAAGGAATCTGGAAAAACTAGAGGCTGAAGTAGCTCCAAGGACTCATGCGGAAGAGTGTGATCCCAGAAACGGCCACATAGTAAGATGAGTGATGGACTCCTAAGGAGGCAGGATGCAACCTGGAACCTCACATTTTAAATACCACCCAGTCCGAATTGGAGGACTGTGATAACCGCCGCCCCCACCCCCCCCCCCCCCTCCCCCCCCACACACACACACAAAAATAATAATGATAATGTTTTTGTAGTCAACCTTATCGTCATTAGTGTATCAATATCGTCAGTATGGATATGGTGACTTGTTACATATGAACAAGGTTGATCTTCTGAATAATAATAATAATAATAATAATAATAATAATATAATAATAATAATAATAATAATATAATATAAATAATAATAATAATAATAATACCCTAATCCAGACTGTAAGGATTGTATCTGGGGACATCAGGATGGAGTTTTGGAATAGAAAAATGTCCTTAGTCCAACATACAAAAAAGGCGGGGACAGTAACAAGGACTGAAGGGATAAAGCTACCAGATGGGAACAACATCAAACACATAGATGATACGGGATGCAAATACCTGGGAATAATAGAAGGAGTGGATATAAAACACCAAAAAAATAAGAGATGAAAGACACGTTCAGGAAAGAATATATGCAAACTCAAGTTGATACTCAAGTCAAAACTCAACGCCGGAAATATAGTAAAAGCCATAAACGCATGGGCAGTGCCAGTGATGAGATACAGCGCAGGAATAGTAGAACTGGACGAAGGCAGATCTTCGCAGCATAGACCAGAAAACCAGGAAACATATGACAACTACACAAAGCACTACACCCAAGAGCAAATACGTACACACTATACATAACACGAAAGGATGGAGGAGGGGACTACTAAGCATAGAGGACCTGCGTCAACATCGAGAACAAAGCACTGGGCAAATACATGAAACCTTCGAAGACTAGTGGCTCAAGAGTTCCATGGGAAAAAAGGACTGATAAAACTAAACGAAGACCAAGAAATATACAGAGACAGTGAGAATGACCAACAGAACAGAGGAATAGCACAACAAACCAATACACGGACAATACATGAGACAGACTAAAGATTACTGGCCAGCGATGACACATGGCAATGGTAACAGAGGTGAGAGCTCAAGAGGGAAACTGAAGGAATGATAACAGCAGCACAAGATCAGGCCCTAAGAACCAAATATGTTCAAAGAACGATAGGTGGAAATAACATCTTTCCCATATGTAGGAAGGGCAATACGAAAAATGAAACCATAAACGACATAGCAAGCGAATGTCCGGCACTTACACAGTACAAAAAGAGGCATGATTCAGTGGCAAAAGCCCTCCACCGGAGCCTGTGCAAGAAACACCAGCTACCTTGCAGTAATAAGTGGTACGAGCACCAACCTGAAGGAGTGATAGAAAACGATTAGGCAAAGATCCTCTGGGACTATGGTATCAGAACAGATAGGGTGATACGTGCAAATAGACCAGACGTGACGTTGATTGACAAAATCAAGAAGAAAGTATCACATTGATGTCGCAATACCATGGGACACCAGAGTTGAAGAGAAAGAAATGCAAAAAATGGATAAGTATCAAGACCTGAAAATAGAAATAAGAAGGATATGGGATATGCCAGTGGAAATTGTACCCATAATCATAGGAACACTAGGCACGATCCCAAGATCCCTGAAAAGGGATCTGGAAAAACTAGAGACTGAAGTAGCTCCAGGACTCATGCAGAAGAGTGTGATCCTAGAAACGGCGCACATAGTAAGAAAAGTGATGGACTCTTAAGGAGGCAGGATGCAACCCGGAACCCCACAATATAAATACCACCCAGTTCTTGTGGTCATCCTTATCATCGTCATTAGTGTACCAATATCGTCAGTATTGATATGGTGGGGGTTGTTACATATGAACAAGGTTGATCCTTTGAATAATAATAATAATAATAATAATAATAATAATAATAATAATAATAATAATAATAATAATAATGATGATGATGATGATGATGATGATGATGATGTTCTTGTAGTCAGCCTTATCATCGTCATTAGTGTACCAATATCGTCAGTATTGATATGGTGGGGTTGTTACATATGAACAAGGTTAATCTTCTGAATAATAATAATAATAATAATAATAATAATAATAATAATAATAATAATAATAATAATAATAATAATAATGTTCTTGTAATCATCCTTATCATTGTCATTAATGTACCAATATCGTCAGTATTGATATGGTGGGTTTGTTATATATGAATAAGGGTGATCTTCTGAATAATAATAATAATTATAATAATAATTTGGAAAAGTAAATCTTGTTATTTAAAATACAAAGCAGAATGCTTTCGAAGACCTGCACGGTCCGCAGGTCTTCGAAAGCATTCTGCTTTGTATTTTTAAATAACAAGATCAGACATATTATTGTGGATTTACTTTTTCCATTTATTTTTATTAACTCATGTGATTATGAGTGTCGGTTTGAATAATAATAATAATAATAATAATAATAATAATAATAATAATAATAATAATAATAATAATAATGTTGTGGTCATCGTTGTCACCTCCATTAGCGTACCAATATCATCAGTATTAACGCTATTGTAAGACAGTGTCAAGAGACCTCCAGTCCTCAAAATGATAGGCCCAAGGTCCCTTGCCACAGACCAGGGTCTTCTTACTTGCATTTCCAGGAACTCCTAGTGTATTTCAGTCTTTGAACGTCTTAATTCCATCCTTATGTTCCCAAAACATTGATAACCTTACAACTTTTCCTTTCCTTTATCCTACACTGCCTAGGAACCCTCTTCTACTGTACTGACTTCTAAGGGGAACTTTTTATATGACTTTTTATATTTTTCCCCTAAAATTCTTGTCCACCTTCTCCACTTTATTACCCTAACTTAGCCCCTTCTCTCTCTCTCTCTCTCTCTCTCTCTCTCTCTCTCTCTCTCTCTCTCTCTCTCTCTCTCCATTTTCATTTGGCTACCCTATCCATCCTCCTGTTTGCCTGCACATGATTCTCTTCCAGTCATGCAATTGCACTTCAAGTAATATCCTTTTTCCCTCCAGTTATTGGCATTATTCCCTACTTGTTTATACCACAGAGACACCCTCTCTTCTGTGTACACACACACGCACACAGAGGCACACACATACATATAAATGTGTGTATATATATAGTATATATAATGTATATATAAACCAGCACAATTCACTACAAGCAATTCGTGGTCAGTTGTTCATATTCTTTTCACAATAGCCTATGCAGAATAAAATTAGCAAACTGAGAGAGAGAGAGAGAGAGAGAGAGAGAGAGAGAGAGAGAGAGAGAGTCATTATTCAGTAGAATTCAGATCCGCGTATCCATGAAGATAGCTAGCTATACGTAAGAAAAACATTTGATAGAATTTCTGTTAACAAATGTTGTTGGTCTCGCGGTTTCACTGGACACTGAAAACACCGTGAAAATAAAGACAAAAAAAAATCCTTGTCGTATTCTAGTAGAGCTTCTGGAAGAAACTTCCTGAAGAGGTCTTTTCCCGAGAGAGAGAGAGAGAGAGAGAGAGAGAGAGAGAGAGAGAGAGAGAGCCGTATCTCCCTCGTAATCCTCGCTGTCAAAAGCTGAAGAAACATCGCGCGGTTTTGTTGTCGGAACTGGCCTCTGTCGTCGCTACGACTGCCGGAGGGAAAACATAAGAAAGAGAGAGAGAGAGAGAGAGAGATGTTTTCGCGTGAGATAAGAGACAAACGGAGGTGCTTCGTCTCGTCCTGATAAGTAAATTGGCGAGTGTAGGTCACGGGTTAAAAAAAAAAAGGTTACGACTCCATAAAGGTCGAGTTATGGGCAAAATATAAAAGAATTTCGACGCTATCGCCGGAAGATAAGACGACGGTAGGACCCACCACCCTCCCCAACCCCAACCCCCTCCCCAACCCCCACCCCCGGGGAACAATGACAAAAAAAAATGTACCGATGAGGTTTTAAAATATTGGGGTTGTTTTTGAAATCTGGGATTTTGAGAGTCTTCGACGACGACGACGAAAGTTGGAATGTTCGGGGTTGGTGGGGCGGTGGTGCGTGCGGGGGTGGGGTTTTTGGGTGGGGGGTGGGATGGGGATGGGGGCCCGAGATATCCAGGAGTGTTTTGTTGAAAACGGAAAAGCTAAGATTTGGAATATGAATGATAACTGCAGTATGTAAACTCTCTCTCTCTCTCTCTCTCCTCTCTCTCTGTATTGTCTTTATATATATATATATATATATATATATATATATATATATATACTATATATGTGTGTGTGTGTGTGTGTGTGTGTGTGTGTGTGTGTGTGTTTGTGTATGTATATATAAATCCCTAACTACCCGCCACCTTACTGACTGGTAAGGTCATGAGAGGGACACTGGAACTTACAGGAAACGAACCCAAAGCCGTTCTCCTCGTTTGGGATCGATCTCGGGTGTGGGCAACAGTAATTTAGATATAGGCCTTAAGAGCAAAAAAAATGAACAAAGTTAATATCTAAGTTGATAAAAATTCTTTCTGGTCACGGAGAGAGAGAGAGAGAGAGAGAGAGAGAGAGATTTGAGCTCTCTTATTTACATATTCTCCAAAAGGCTATTGACTGTGAAGAAGGCTCCAATATAATGCTCTTCTATCCAATTAAGTACAGAATTGACGGCACCAAAAAAACTGGAAAATCCTTTTTCTTATTCCTATCTCCATTCCCCCTCTACCTCTCACTCCTATTCCTCCTCCCCCTACTCCTGCCTCTCCCTAGGACTCCCCCAAAAACCCCTGAGAGCAAATCAGGCTTAAAAGCCAAACAAATGACACCAAACGGGGCGTCTTCCATCTCGGCGGAGGGCCAAAAGGCGTCTTTCGAATTTCGGTTCTCCAATCGTGGGGGAAATCCAGACAGAACTGGAAAGGCGTTTCCAGTAGGCTCTTACGATGCTTCCCATAGTCCTATAATAGGCTCCTCTTCTTAAGGGAAGTCCACACAGAACTGGAAAGGCGTTTCCAGTAGGCTCTTACGATGCTTCCCATAAACCTAAAATGGGGTCTTCTGGGGGAAATCGTGACAAATCTGGAAGGGGCTTCCAGTAGGCTGTTGGGCCTTTCTTCATGGGGGAAATCCAGACAGAACTGGAAAGGCGTTTCCAGTAGGCTCTTACGAGGTTTCCCATAGACCTATAATAGGCTCCTCCTCCTCCTCGTCTTCCTCCTCCCTCCATCCTCCTCCTCCTCCTTCCCTCCTCCTCCTCTCTCTTCTTCTTCCTCTTATTTCTTCTTCTTCTTCTTCTTTGCATTTCTCCTGAACTTCAACCTTTGTTTTACCTTCGAACTTGTCATTTCTTTCATTTTACTGTTCAAGTTGATTTCTAAACAGCTTTTACAAGTTAGGACAAGAAGAGTGGATTTTATTTTTTGCGGAATACGTAGATATGAATGATATGAAAACTGGTAAGAAAACCAAGTAGGGCAGCATAGCTGGTAATTTTAAAGTTTAATTTTAAAGTTAAAAAGAGGAATTTACTAGCGATTACTGACCTGTCCCTTTCCAGGAACAGCTACTTATTGAGAAGATGTATACACACACACAATCTAAGATGTTAAATTCAGTAAACCTTCTTCCTCTCTTGTAAGTTCACATAATCATCCACAAGAGATTCCCAAGGAATAACTAACCACACAATCTGGACGAGGCAGTCAAATGTGGAACTTACCAGTCATTAGAACTTTCATTAAAACTTTCGCCTCTGGTAAACTTTACGTCGTTGGACTTCCAGGTTGCGCAGATGTATGAGACGGGAAAGTGTAGCAGCAGGATGAAGAAGATGTATGAACGGTTTATTTGAATGAGTGGAGACATTGGGGTTTTCTGTTATTTTTGAGCTGTGAATGTCCATTTTTGAAATGGATTGTGTATATATATATATATATATATATATATATATATATATATATATATTATATATATAATAATAATATATATATAATATATGTGTGTGTATATATAAGTGTATATATATGTATATACATACATATATATACACATATATATTCATACTATATATATATATATATATATATATATATATTATATATATATACTGCAATATAAATACTGGCTATAAGGCCTTAGACTACAAATAAAAAAAAACAATAAAACTAATCTAGCAAAACCACACGTCAAAGAACAAACACAACCTTACTTTGTTAACAGCCAAACAAGCCATACTCCCCCTACACCCCCCTCCCTCCAGCCCCGCCACCACTCCCTTACCCAAACAAACACACAAAAGCCTCTCATTCATTATGAGGAATGAGACGACACAGAAACACACAAACACAAACAGGGGAACGTCCCCTCACGGGGCTGTTGGAGGGGAGCTGGGGGCGGGAAGGGGAGGTGCGAATTCTGATTCCAGCGACAAATAAATAAGGGGGAATAATGGCGCCGAGACATTGGGCTGAAGGCGGGAATAACCCTGGACTGATATACGCAATCTTATATCGGGGAAATCGGCCGAAATAGGACGAGAAGGAGTGAAATACGACCTTGCACACGGGAGTTGGGGAGTGAGGGGAGGAGTGGGAGGAGAAGGAGGAGGAAGAGGGAGTTATACCAGGAAGAGACATCTCACGAGCAGGGAGAAAGTAGGAAGAAAGTAGGAAAGGAAGAGGAGGAGTAGAACCAGGAAGAGTCGCAGTAGAAGTACTAGGTATACCAGGAAGACTGGGAGTGGCAAGGAGAGGATATGCCAGCAGGAGTAGCAGGAGGATTAGGAGTATGAGGAGGAATAGGAGAAGTAGGAGTACGTACACTAGGGGGGGTATGAGGAGTAGGTATACCAGGAGGAGCAGGAAGAGTAAGAGTAGGTATACTAGGGGGAGTAGGAGGAGCAGGAGTAGGTACACCAGGAGGAGTAGGAGTAGGTAGACCAAGGGGAGTTGGAGAAGTAGGAGTAGGTAAACCAGGGGGATTAGGAGGAGTAGGAGTACGTATATTACGGGGAGTAAGAGTAGGTATACCAGGAGGAGTAGGAGAAGTTGGAGTAGGTACACCAAGAGGCGTAATAGGAGTAGGAGTAGTAGTTAAAGAAAAGTATCCTGTGAGGAGTAGTAAGATTAGAGTTAAGAAGAGGAGTATAAGGCGGAGTTGGAGGACAAATAGGAATAAATAAGAGTCAGTAGTTGGAGTAGAAGGAGTTAGAGTAGAAGGTGTAGTTATCAAGAAGAAACAGAAGGTCTGAAGCACAGCGAATAATTAAAGGACAAGAGAAAAGTGAAATAACCAATAAGAGAAAATGAATTAGGAAACAATACAGGTCAGCTTAGAGAGAGAGAGAGAAGAGAGAGAGAGAGAGAGAGAGAGAGAGAGAGAGAGCGTTTGGCACCGGTTCAGGAAGCCGTTTCATTCCGGTTCAGCGGTTCGCAGCGACTTTCCTGGAAGTTGGTCGTCATGTGGTTCGATAGGCTGATATAATCCCGCCATTTAAGAAAGAGAGAGAGAGAGAGAGAGCATCCTACAAAACACGAGAATTCGATCATCTTCTTCCAGAGACGTTTCTTGGTTGACTTTTGCGTAACCGATTTCGTTATTCTATGTGTCTTTTGCCGTCCCTTCTTTACTATGTATACTCTATTCTCTTCTACTTCCTTTGGGTTTTCCATCAATTATCATTCGCTTTCCCCTCCTGCTTATCTTCTGTTTCTAGTTCCGTGGTCTGCATTGATCTCCTGTTATCCTTTGTCCCTCTCTTTTATCTATCATCTACGATTCTCTTTCCAATGTCTTACTAACATTTACTTAGAGGCCTAAATAAATGATTTACCTAACCGTAGGCCTTCCAATCCAGTGAGGAATATCTGTTATATAACGGATAATCGAGTCAGCAAGTCCCCTTGCTACAGAGGTAACGTACCGTCCAGTATCTTAGGTTAAGGTTATACCTCCATAACACATGCTATACAAGAGACAGGCCAGAGGTGGCGGCAATGGATCCCAAGAGACCCGATGGACAAAAGAGCGTTTCCTCTAAGGGAATAAACATTATGCAGAGCCAAAAACTGGCTTGTAAAGGATATTATTATTGTTATTATTATTATTATTATTATTAAAACTGCACTAGGTTTGTGTTACAATTGAACACCTCCCTCTCTCTCTCTCTCTCTCTCTCTCTCTCTCTCTCTCTCTACCTGTCTAATGATTTAGTAGCCAGCACGCACACACATACCCAACGCAGAAAGGTTCCCCCCCCCACCCCCACCCCCCTTGCCCACCATCCATCTTCCAACTCTAGTTTCCAGGCACCTGGAAATCTGTGGAGTAAGATCAAGGGGTGACTGGAAGAGGCAGTCATGCGGTAACGAGATGGCTCTACAACCTACGTACGTGTGCTACGGAAGGATTCCCCCCCTCCCTCGATCCCCCCACTGGATCCCCACCCTAAAAAAAAAAACCTCCTGAAGAATATTTTTTTTCTCGTCCTTCGTTCTTGCAGCACCTCTGGACTTCTTTTGTGAATTTCCAATATACTTCAAAAAGGTTTTTTCATATTCCCTGGCTTTTTCATTCCAGCAAGTTTGAGTTATGATGATCGTTTTCTTTGCTAAGCGAGTTTTCCTTAGTTGTTTACGCGGTGGGTCATTGCGTACGTATCCCTGGGTGATTTACTTCATAACTGATGGAATTTAAAGTTTTTATTCTTGTTAACTGCCAATGATTTCAGTTCCTGGAGTAATTTATTTCATAATTCGTCGATATTTAAGTTTTTTTATTCTGGTTAATTGCCAATGGTTTCATTTCCTGGAGTAATTTATCTCATAATTGGTCGATTTTAAAGTTTTTATTATGGTTAAATGCCAATGGTTTCATTTCCTTGCGTGTTTTATTTTATACTGGATATATTTTTACAGTTATTCTTTATTTTTAACTGGCAGTAGTTTGCATTCTTTCTTATACTGCCGGGAATCTGTCAAGATTTTAATTTTCATAGATATATATATCAAAAGTTAACGAAGTGTGATGAATATAGAGGAGATGACTATACCTAAACTGATGGCCATTGATGACTATCCATGAACGACGGACGCCGCTGGCATATACCTCTTGCGATCATCCGCTGGGTATGGGCATGATTCCTCCAAACTCATCCCATAATGGTAAGACAATTAGAAGACTTCAGGCATCTGATACAAGCTCCTGTGACCATCTGCTGGGTATGGGCATGAGGCCTCCAAACTCACGAGCTACAGTAACTCTAAGAAAATAAAAAAGGACAAGACATGCCAATAGGGGAGGCAAGATGGCCATAGCAAAATGGCCATATTAATTGACCACTTACCAACAAGATCAATCACCATTAATCCCTCAACCCCCTCCTTTCTTCCTTCCTGAACACGACTCATAAATCTTGCCGTGTGTGTGTGGAGAGAGAGAGAGAGAGAGGAGAGAAGAGATAGAGAGAGAAGAGAGAGAGAGAGAGAGATTCCCAAAAATGCCTTCTTGACCATTTCCCCTTCTCTTGTCTTCGTTACTTTTTTTACCGTTATTTCGCAGTTTTGTGGCCCTTTCTGGACTCGAGGCTCTTGTCTTCGTCTCTTGTTCCCTTTTCAGTGGTCTAGAGGCCCCTTCCAGGGTTCCAGGGGTCCAGGGATCCAGGGGTCTAGGGTCCAGGATGCAGGGTCCTCGTCTGCTTTCATTTTTCTTTTGTGTTGTTCGGTCCAGAAGTCTCTCTCTCTCTCTCTCTCTCTCTCTCTCTCTCTCTCTCTCTCTCTTGGAGTCCATCCAGATGGTTGTCTCAAAGGCCACACTGGGAGGATGGAGAGGAATATGGCGCCGTTGACGCCTGTTCCCATAAGGTCTCGTATTATATTGATTTTTCTCTCCCTTTCTTGGTCGTCTGGAGGATTTCTCCGTTAATTAAGATCGTTGTGCGTGTGTGTGTGTGAGAGAGGGGCGGGTAGGGGTTGGTGGGGAGGAATGGTCCTCGAGTATAGATGGATTTCAAGATATTAAAATATTCTTAAATGTTTTTTCGACACAATAATTTACAACACTGTTAGTCATTTAGAAGTTTTTTCGATATAATTTACAATACTTGGTCATTTAGAAGTTTTTTTTTGACAAAATTTACAACACTGTTGGTCATTTAGATGTGTTTTTTCACACAATTTACAACACTTGGTCATTTAGAATTTTTTTTGTGACATTTACAACACTTGGTCACTTAGAAGTTTTTTTGACACAATAATTTACAACAATCTTGGTCATTTAGAAGTGTTTTTGACACAATTTACAACACCGTTGGTCATTTAAAAGTTTTTAAAACAATTTACAACTCTTGGTCATTTAGAAATTTTTTGAAACAATAATTTACAACAATCTTGGTCATTTAGAATTATTTTTATCAAATTTACAACATCTTGGTCCCTTAGAAATTTTCTGTACACAATAATTTACAACAATCTTGGTCATTTAGAAGTTTTTAAGACACAACAATTTACAAGACTCTTGGTTTTTATAAGTTATTTGACACAGTAAATAACAACACTAGGTCTTCTTTGAGTTTTTTTGACACAATAATTTACAACATTCTTGGTCCCTTAGAATGTTTTTTACACAATTATTTACAACACTCTTGGTCATTTAGAAGTTTTATAACACAATAATTTACTACACTTGGTTTTTAGAAGTTTCTTCCACACTAATTTACAACACTATATATATATATATATATATATATATATATATATATATATATATATATATATATATATATATATATATACACGTCTGTGTATATATGTCTACATATATACATAAACACACACACACACACACACACATATATATATATATATATATATATATATATATATATATATACATATATATATATATATATATATATATATATATATATATATATATATATATATATATATATATATATATATATATATATATATAAATATATATATATATATATATATATATATATGTGTGTGTGTGTGTGTGTGTGTGTGTGTGTGTGTGTGTGTGTGTTGTAAGAATGTACGATACACCCAGCCTAAAACAATTGATAAAATAAGGCTCTGTGGCATATCTCTCTCTCTCTCTCTCTCTTTCACGCCTTACCTTGTCTTTCACAGGAACAAATCCCTTTCAGGGAAAGCCATTCTCAATTGCCTCCATCTCCTCCTCCTCTGTTATTATAACAACGACCCCATAAAGGGTGAGAAACTCCTCCTTTCCTCCTCCTACTCCCCCTCCTCACCTCCTCCTCCTCCTCCTCCTCCTCCTCCTCCTCAACAATCCCCATCCCTCCCCGCCAACTCTTTACCACGGCTCGGGTAACGAAGCAAGATTTGTATAATTCCTTTGCCCGGGGAGAGAGAGAGAGAGAGAGAGAGAGAGAGAGAGAGAGAGAGGGAGGTCCACGCCTGAGAAACGACTTTCGTCTTACGGACTCTCTTTAACCGAAGACGTATATATACGTCTGAACCAATACGATTTGAACCTGGCTGGCCTGCCTTCGCGTCCCTCCTCCCTCGCCCCTTCCCCTTTCCTCTCCACCTCCCCCTTTCTTTTCCCCCATTCCCCATAGAGCTCCCTGGTACCACAGGCGTTTTGGTAGGAGGCAGGTGTGAATTTCTGCTGCTGCTGCTCCCGGCCGGGATACGAGAACAAGGTGATATTTCCACTGCCCGCTGGATTTATGCGCTGGCTTCGCGTTGACTGAGATGTATGCTGGTTACGGATGTTTGCTCGTTCGATCTGGAGTGATTTCTGCCCACCCCCTATCTCTCTCTCTCTCTCTCTCTCTCTCCTTTCCCCTATCTCTCTCTTTCACTCTCTCTCTCTCTCTCTCTCTCTCTCTCTCTCTCTCTCTCTCTCTCTCTCTCGCTCGCTCTTTTAAACGGGCCTGCATTTAATACCAGCCTGGACCAAATTTGATGTCTGATGGCTTGAGGAGACAAGGCACTGTGTGCTGATACACGCTCTTCTCTCTCTCTCTCTCTCTCTCTCTCCTCGTCTCCTCTCCTCTCTCTCTCGGGTCTCAGTTTACGTTGCCACATGAGCAGTTTCTTCTTTATGGTTTCTAATAATAATAATAATGATAATAATAATAATAATAATATAATAATGATAATAATAATAATAAACAACTTTCTAGGTGTCTCAGAAAGTCTACGGGCAATCGGTACCACATTTCACTATAATACAATCTTCAGCCAGTTGAGCATAACGGGAGAATGTACTTGTTACATTACAAGTACAATGCAATTACAAAATTATGTTGGTGGATAGAGTGGCAATGTAATATTTGTAGCCATAGACAATTTAGTTGACTTAAAACATTATTCAAGTTACGTGAAATAGTATCAGAATGGAGAGTAATTATTTGAGAATTGTTTAAAACAAAATGTAAGAAAATATTCATAAAAAATATTGAAAATTTTTAATATCTAAATACAACTAGGTTATTGAAACAGAGGTATAGATTATTAATAATACTGGTTTATAATTAGATATTAAAAAAAGGGAACTATAACTTTACCAAAACTGAACGGTATTATCAAATGCAAAGCCATTGATTTGTAAAATATCCGTTAAATATCCATAAAACATAATGAAGTAATTGTTATACTAAAATGAGGTACACTAATATCTAAGCAATCCATGAAATGACTATCCATAAAAACTATTTATATTTCTTTATTGGTTATCTAAAATATTCTTAAAATATTTTATATTCGTGAATCTATTAAAAAGTATTTAGGATTCTTAAAAAACATTCATGATCTATAAAAAAGTTTTTCGTATACAAAAACAATTATTTAAGATCCGTAAAAAGTATTTAAGATCCATAAAGATTAAATAAGATCCGCAAAAATATTTAAGCTACTTAAAAAAGTATCTAAGATCCATAAACGTGTTTAAAATCCCTAAAAACCCTAAGATCCACAAAGAAGCATTTAAGATCCATAAACATATTTAAAATCCCTAAAAACTATAATACCCATAATGAAGTACTTAAGCTCCATTGAAACATTCAATGTCCATAAAAACTACAAGATCCACAAAGAATTATTTAAGATCCATAAACATATTTAAACTCCCTAAAAACTATCAGATCCACAAAGAAGTATTTAAGATCCACAAAAACCATTCAAGATCCACAAAAACTATAAGATTCACAAAGAAGCATTTAAGGTCCTTAAGCATATTTAAACTCCATAAAAACTATAAGATCCACAAAGAACTATTTAAGATCCATAAACATATTTAAAATCGCTAAAAACTATAAGACCCATGATGAAGTATCTAAGATCCATAGAAACATTCAATGTCCCTAAAACCTACAGGATTAACAAAGAATTAAGATCCATAGACATATTTAAAATCCCTAAAACTATAAAATCCACAAAGAAATATTTAAGATCATTAAACATATTTAACCTCCCTAAAAACTATAAGATCCACAAAGTGTTATTTAAGATCCATAAATACCATTCAAGATCCAAAAAAACTACAAGATTCACAAAGAAGAATTTAAGATCCTTAAACATATTTAAACTCCATAAAAATTACAAGATTCACAAAGAAGTGTTCAAGATACATAAACATATATAAAATCCCTAAAAACTATAAGATGCACAAAGAAGTATTTAAGATCCTTAAACATATTTAAAGTCCCTAAAAATTATAAGATCCATAATGAAGTATTTAAGATCCATAAACATATTTAAAATTCCTAAAAACTATAAGACCCATAATGAAGATCCATAAAAACTGCAAGGTCCCTAAAAACTACAAGATTAACAAAGAAGCATTTAAGATCCATAAACACATTTAAACTCCCTAAAAACTACAAGATCCGCAAAGGAGTATTTAAGAAGCAAAGCATAAACATCACAAATCATACGAGGCAGCTGATAAGGAACAAGAAACAGGCTTTTTTATGAACAGAAAAATCTCCTAAACAGAGCGATAAACTGCGCAGAGATTTTTACGAGGTTCTCTTATCTCTGCAACAGCATGAAGTCTCTCTCGTATAGATAAGGCAAAAGTCGCTGCTTAAATGGAACGTTCTAATATGAGGAGGGTGTGGGGAATGTCTTCGTTGGTTTCAGTAAATAATAATAATAATAATAATAATAATAATAATAATAATAATAATAATAATAATAATAATAATAATATAATAATAATAATAATAATAGTAGTATTTTGGTAGAGGACCCTCTTTTATACAAATTCTGTTAACTAAAATGGCTTAAGAATTAAGCGAATTGGTTTATATATTATTTTATCTATAACATATATATATATATATATATATATATATATATATATATATATATATAGACAATAGAGAAAATAATACATAAAAACAATCGTAATTAAATAACTAATAATAATAATAATAATAATAAAAAAAATCAATAATAATAATAATAATTAATAAAATAATAATAATAATAATAATAATTTATTCACGTTAGAAGGTAAATATGTAGTTACAATATCTATAAAGAATAAAATTCATAAAAGGATTTTTGAATGATAATACATCAACTAACAACACCAAATCTTCTATAAACTGAAATTAAAACTCAGTGTTTAGCGCATGGGACTCATTACAACATTACATTGATTTATTCACATTCTCCCTCATAAAAATATGATAATAAAACCTCATCAAATAAAAAAACAGAACCACTTCTTATCTGAAATAAAAACTCTACGTTTAGCCCAAATGTGAAAAAAACACAAACACACATTGGGACTAATTACAACATTACATTGACTTATTCACATTCTGCCTCACAAAAATATGATGATAAAACCTCATTAAATAAAAAACAAAACCACGTCTTATTATCTGAAATAAAAACTCTGTATAGCCCAAATGTGAAACAAAACACATTAGGCCTCATTACAGTATTACATTACTTTTATTCACATCCTGCCCCATAAAGATATGACAATACAACCTCATTTGATAAAAAAAAAACTCACATCATCAACTGAAATAAAAGAAAAAAAAGCCAAGTTTAGCCTAATGTGGAAAAAGCCACATTTGGCCTCATAACAGCATTATTTGCTTCACTTTCTGTTCCATAAAGACATGACAATAAAACTTGATAATAAAAAAAACTCCTAAAGCCCATCAGAAAATAATCTTACGCTCAAGATCTTTCTCATTTTTTTTTCTTTTTGAAGGGCCACACAGGCGGGTCGTTTTTCATAATTGTTGGCGCTGGTGGTCGAGGCCAGAGACTCTATTATAAAAATCGCGGAGTCATAAATTACTGGAAGGGGGTATGGGGGGGGGGTGGTTGGAAGGGAAGGTACGGCTTTTTCCACTTACCAGGATAATGCTTTCCAAGGCGAGGTTTGGGGATCTTACTCTAATGGCTTTCATGGCAAAAGGTTCTTCGGAAACCGTCGACATTTTCACTCCGACCTCAAGATTCCTTCGTCTATGATTCGATTAAAATTCTTGCGAAATGCTTTTTAATTTTTGGTCGGGTTTTCTTAAGAGAATTTTCACTCTTCCTTAAGTTACAATTGTATATAGTTATTTTAACTTTCAATTTGTCTCGAAATTAGGATTTTGTTAATCAAATGATATTAAAATTTACCCATAATAATTTTTTCATAACCGTATTCTAGATACTGACAAGACGCAAGACGACGAATATATCCATTTCTTTTACTTTTTAATTTTAAATTTGAAATTGAAATCTTACTGTACTTCAGTAGAAACAACCCACATTAATTTATTATATCTCAACATTTTAATTATTAACAAAACATTAAGATGATGTCATGTCATACACCCGTATTCAATACAGCAATGTAAACATGAACATAATATATATATATATATATATATATATATATATATATATATATATATATATATATGTGTATGTATATATATATTAATTCGTGCATCATATGCATATAGGTAAGTATAAAGGATTAATTTTTGTGCCACACGTATATATCCTAACATATATGTGTATATACATACATACATGGTCATATGTATATGTAGCACGTGTAACTTCATAATATATATATATTATATATATATATATATATATATATATATGAAGGAAGGCATTTACATATACTTATAAGTCATATGCATGTAGGAAAGCACGTACATTTGTATATACGTATTCTACCATAAATAAAAACTAAAAGCCAGTCAATTCCCACACGAAACAACCTATACTTAGCCTCCTTCTTTCCAACCCATCCCTTCATTTTCCCGGTAAGCCTTGCAAATCCATCCAACAACGAGGCACCAGAATGACTCGACCATTGAAAACAAGCATAACTTGATAAACAGTCCATTTCATATCGGGGCAATTTTATTTGTATTACGTGCAACGAAAGTTTTGCTCCCCTTCCCCCCAAACCCCCAACCCCTACCCCCATCGCTTTCAAGTTGATGGGAAAACCGCTCGGAGTTTTGCGGCGTGGAGCTGAAATTAGGCATAGGTGTGGTTTTCCTTTTGAGAGAGAGAGAGAGAGAGAGATAAGAGCGAGAGAGAGAGAGAGAGAGGGAAAGAGAGAGAGAGAGGAAAAAAGAGAGGAAAAAATGATAGAAAGAAGGAGGGAGAAAAAAAAAGAACGGAGTGGGGGGAAGAGAGAGAGAGAGAGATAGAGAGAGAGAGAGAGAGAGAGGAAAGCGAGAAAGAAAAAAAGGATAGAAAGAAGGAGCGAGATAAAAAAGAAAGGAAGGAGAGAGAGAGGAAAAAAAGGATAGAAAGAAGGAGATAGATAAAAAAGAAAGACGGGAGGGAAAGAGAGAGAGAGAGAGAGAGAGAGAGAGAGAGAGAGAGAGAGAGACCTTACCTTACAGACCTTACATCTTGGTTCGGGTTGCCCCAGGTCCCTCAGTGTGAGGCACCTCTAATGTCTACCAGAGAGTTTGCTAGTACATCTTCCGTATATTTTGCATCTTCCAATCTTGGATGGTCTGGGATGCAGTTTAGATATTTGTCGAGCTTATTTCTTAAACACATCTACGCTCACTCCTGATATATTCCACAGATGAGCTGGCAACGCATTGAATAGACGCTGCATTATCGATGCTGGTGCGTAGTGGATTAATGTCCTGTGTGCTTTCCTTATTTTCCTGGTATAGCTTTTTTGGGCACTATTAATCTACCTCTGCTTGCTCTTTTCTGATATTTTTAGTTCCATGATATTTTCTGCTATTCCTTCTATCTGTTTCCATGCCTGAATTATCATGTACGTTTTCTCTTCTCCTTTCTAGACTATATAATTTTAAGAATTGTAGTCTTTCCCAGTAGTCTAGGTCCTTACTTCTTCTATTCTAGCTGTAAAGGACCTTTGTTACACTCTCTATTTTGTGCAATATCCTTGATTAGTGTGGGTACCATATCATATTGCAATATTCCAAGTGGACTACGAACATATGTTTTATAAAGCATAATCATGTGTTCAGCTTTTCTTGTTTGAAGTGCCGTAACAACATTCCCATTTTTGCTTTACATTTTGCCATCAGAGTTGCTATTTGATCATTGCATAACATGTTCCTATTCATCATCACACCAAGGTCTTTAACTGCTTCCTTATTTGTGATGGCTCATTATTAGGTCCCCTTATATGCATATAGCTTTCTTTCTCTGTCTCCATATTTATTGATTCAAATTTATCAGAGTTAAATACCATCCTATTTACCTCTGCCCATCATATACTTTGTTAAGGTCTCTTTGTAGAGCGTTCCTATCTTCATCACAATTAATTTCTCTACTTATTCTTGTGTCATCTGCGAAACTACTCACTACTGAATCCTTAACATTATTGTCTAGTCTTCAATCATAATAACAAACAGTATTTGCAGCTAACACCGTACCTTGCGGCACACCGGATATTACCTTGGCTTCATCCGATTTCTCGTCGTTTGCAATAACTATCTGTTTTCTGTTGTGTAAAAATTCTTTTAACCATCTTCCTACTTTATCCACGATATTGTGTTTTCTAATTTTCTTCGCTAATATATTATGGTCTACTTTATCAAGCTTTTGCAAAGTCTAAATAAACCACATCTGTTTCATTTCCGCTTTTCATATTTTTGAATATGTTTCTCACGGGGTGGACTAACAGTTTGGGTTTGTGTACTTTTTTCCGGGTACGAGAGAAAGGAAAGGGCGAGAAAGGAAAAAAGGATAGAAAGAAGGAGAGAGATAAAAAAGAAAGGAAGGGGAGAGAGAGAGAGAGAGGAAAAAAGGATAGAAAGAAGGAGAGAGATAAAAAGAAAGAGGACGGGGGGCGAGAGAGAGGAAAAATTAGAGAAAGGAGGGAGATAAAAAGCCAAGGAGAGAAAAAGAAAGACAGAGAGAGAGAGAGACGGAAAAAAGGAGAGATAAAAGCTAGAAAGGAGAGAGAGAGAGAGAGAGAGAGAGAGAGAGAGAGAGAGAGAGAGAAGAGAGGGGAGAGAGAGAGAATAGAGAGAGAGAGAGAGAGAAATGGAAAAGCAGGATAGAGAGTAAGACACTTATAGACTACTTAACGTAAGGAAAGTGGGGACAAGAAAATGAGAAGAGAGAGAGAGAGAGAGAGAGTCGACCAGATTCATCAAAGTGAGTGAAAAATAGAAAATGGCTAATGTTCGATTTTGTATAATTCACACTCCCACATAGCCCTTGACATAACCTCTATACTGATCTCTCTCTCTCTCTCTCTCTCTCATCTCGTCTCTCTCTCTCTCTCTCTCTCTCTCTGTATATATATTATATAATATATATATATATATATACATAGAGAGACAGAGAGACAGAGAGAGAGAGAGAGAGAGAGAGAGACAAGAGAGAGACAGAGAGAGAGAGATAGAGAGATACGTATATGAAGGTTATGACAAGGGCTATGTGGGATTGTGAATTATACAAATCGAACATTAGCCATTTTCTATTTTTCACTCACGTTGATGAATCTGGTCGACTCTCTCTCTCTCTCTCTCTCTCTCTCTCTCTCTCTCTCTCTCTCTCTCTCTCTCTCAGTCTCCTTCTATTTTATCTCTCTCCCTTTTTTTTTTTTTTTCCAATTTCTCTCTCTGTCTGTCTTTCTCTCTCTCTCTCCTTTCTTTTTTATCTCTCTCCTTCTTTCTATCCTTTTTTCCTCCTCTCTCTCTCTCTCTCCCCTCCTTTCTTTTTATCTCTCTCCTTCTTTCTATCCTTTTTTCCTTTCTCTCCCTTTCCTTTCTTTCTCTCTCTCTCTTTCTCTCTCTCTCTCTCTCTCTCTCCCCACCCCCGTCGTTTCTGTATATATATATATATATAAATATATATATATATATATATTTTATATATATATATATACAGAGAGAGAGAGAGAGAGAGAAGAGAGAGAGAGAGAGAGAGAGAGAGAGGATGTAAAGGCTGTTTTTCATATAGATTTTACTAGGAATATATTACTGTCCAGCCTTGTGAATGCCATTTCTGTCAACACTGTATTAGGACAAAGGCGAAATGGGCCACGATGGGTCCAGAGGAAGCTAATTTATCATCTACTGCCGTGAAGCTATGGTATATTTTAATCCTGAAGAATTCTGGAAACTCGGAGAGAGAGAGAGAGAGAGAGAGAGAGAGAGAGAGAGAGAGAGAGGAAAAAGGAGGAAAAAAGGAGAGAAATAAAAAAAGAAGAGAGAGAGAGAGAGAGAGAGAGAGAGAGGAGAGAGAGAGAAGGTAAAAAGGAGAGAAAGAAGGGGAGAGATAAAAAAGAAAGAAGAGAGAGAGAGAAGAGTGAAAAGAGAGACAAAAAAGAACGAAGAGAGAGAGAGGAAGGAAAGCAGGAAAAGGAAAGAGGAAGAAGAAATAAAAGAAAGGCGAGAGAGAGAGTTGAAGAGAGAGAGAGGAAAGGAGAGCAAAGAAGGAGGAGATACAAAAGAAAGAGAGAGAGTAGATAAAAAAGAGGAGAGAGGAGATAGAGAGAAATAAAAAAGAGAGCAGAGAGAAGAGAGAGAGAGAGAGGAATAAATAAAAGGGAGAGAGAGAGAGCTAAAAGAAGGAGAGAAATAGAGAGAGAGAGAGAGAATGCAAAACTCATTCAACCATGGACGCACGCCACCCTCTAGAGTTCCATAGAGCTTTTAGTAGTAATGACTTCGTTTACGAGATGATATCCCCCTCCCTTTATGAGTCATAAACTTATATGCATAATCTTACAATGATTTCTGAAGCCAGTTAAAGCTCTGGTCCTGCCTAAATTGCGGCCAGAACAATTGGGAAACGTGCGGAATTATACCTCATATGCTGAATTGTTATAATCTTTATTATTTAGAAGAAGAACCCTATTCATATGGAACAAGCCCACCAAAAGGGCCACTGACTTGAAATTCAAGCTTCTAAAAATATGGTGTTCGTTTGGAAGAAGTAACAGAAGGTAATACGAAATACAGAAAGAGAGATTAGTTATCAGGAAAGAAAAAATATATCAACACATTACTAAATAAGTCGATTAGAAATTTAAATAAATGATAAAATACAAGGAATAAAAAAGAAGAACTGCTTCCTTTTATTTTAAGATGTTCAAAATCAATTACATAGTGACATGTGACAATATTGAGACAAAATGGCGCAGCCCTATTACATTGTCTTCTACGCTATATTATTCTCTGTTCGTCAATTATTGCTCATCACCACCCAGTTCTTTCAGTTCGGCTTAACTGAACCACCACGAGAAAATAATATAAAAAAATAACGAATATTTCTCATTTCCCTAAAATATCCCATTAACATTCACTCTCTGTATCAAACCAGTAAAATGAATCATATTGACAAATCTAAGCTGATACCAACAGGCTCTCGAATGACAGTATTGGAAATTACTGACTCGAGTTCATTTCGATCTTTAAGCCAACTAATAACCGGCTTTATTGGAAGCAAGGTCTCGTGTTTCGTCTGTCCTTTAGACGTGATGATATCCCGGTGACAGGCTGAATTAATATTTGGACGACAGTGGCTGGAGAACCCTCAGGATTACGGCCGCCCTCGACATCCGGTATATTGATTCGTTTTGACGTATCGGGAAAGTGTTTGTTCTTGTCAAGATTTGACGGGTTGTTAAAAGGTGACATATATATATATATATATATATATATATATATATATATATATATATATATATATATATATATATATATATTATGTATGTATATATATATATATGTCTATATATATATATGTGTGTGTGTGTGTGTGTGTGTATGTAATGTCATGCATATATCTATATGATATATATATATATATATATATATATATATATATATATATATATATATATCATATGTATATATATATGTGTGTGTATATAATGTGTGTATATATATATATTATTGTCTGTCAGTACTTTTTACTGTTGAATTTTGATATTTTATGTAAATTAAAGTGTACAGTTAATCGTTTTTATCTATATAAGATTCTTAGCATGACTGGAAACCTAATGTATCATAGTGGAGAAATGAGAGGTTTTCAACACCAAAAATACCAAACAATAAAGGATTTCCTAAGCCTCAGAATTGGTATATAATAACCAGGAGTCTTCCACGTGGCCATCTGATCTAAAGAAAGGTTCTCTCCTGAGAGAGAGAGAGAGAGAGAGAGAGAGAGAGAGAGAGAGAGAGAGAGAGAGAGAGGGCCCTAGTCGTTGATTCAACCTGGATATAATTGTAATATTCCTACAGAAAGCAGATAGGCAACGAAAACAGTCACTCAGTCAGTTTCTTGGGATTTGTCCTAAATCCACTGCTTCTCAAACAGACTCCTAAGGTCTGGTGAAAAGTTATGAGCTCTAATACTGAGGAGAAGGGTGCAAGCTTTAATCATTCTGAGTTGCCAAAAGTTGGTCGCAGGTGATTTTTTACTGGTAATCACTAATCCAGTAATTAAAAAACACATAGTTTCTTAATTTCACTAATTTGAAAACAAGAGGTGTTGTACCAAAGCTGATATATGCAAAACTGTTTTTGCTTGCTTTATCTATACATTCAAGATTTTGCACTAAGGCTAAATATTTCAGTTTTATTCATTTTCATCATTTCTGTTTCGTTCCAAGTCTGGTTTTAATCCAGTTAGCTAACAGTATTCTGAATGACAACTAGAAATATAAAAACTGAAGAAGTCAATAAACATCATCTGCCAGTCTCTCAAATTAAAAAAAAAAAAAATAAAATAAAATAACCAAATCCAAATTGAAGGAATCTATTTACCAAAACTTAAATTACAACCAAAAATAAAAAAAACAAGTAAAAAATAAACAACTTAATTGAAGATATCTACTGACCAAAAACTCAAATTACAACCAGAAATAAAAAAAAAACTAAATTCAAAAATGAAAAAAATAATCAAACACAAATTGAAGGAATCGTCAAGAAATCTCCCAAATTACAACCAGAAACATCAAGAATAGAAATAAATACCCCAAAGTCAAGGAATCTATTTACCAATCTCCCAAATTACAACCAGATATATCAAGAATAAAAAATTGATAAACGCAATATCAAGAATTCTATTATACCAGTCTCTCATATCACAACCAGAATCGTCAAGAATAAAAATAAATAACCTAAAATCAATATATATTTGCCAATCTTTCAAATCACAACCAAAACATCAGGAATAAAAAAATGATAAACACAAAATCAAGGAATTCTGTTTATCAGTTTCTCAAATCACTACCAGAAACATCAAGAATAAAAACAAATGAATATCAAAATCGAGAATTCTTTTTACCAGTCTCTCAAATTACAACCAGAAACATCAAGAATAAAAACAAATAAATCTTAAAATCGCAGAATTCTGTTTATCAGTCTCTCAAATTACAACCAGAAACATCTAGAATAAATATAAATAACCCAAAATCAATAATTCTGTTTACCAGTCTCTCAAATCACAACCAGAAACATCAAGAATGAAAAATAAATAAAACCCAAAATCAAGAATTCTGTTTACCAATCTTTCAAATTACAACCAGAAACACCAACTCAAAAATAAATAAATCCCCAAAATCGAGAATTCTGTTTACCAGTCTATCAAATCACAACCAGAAACATCAAGAATAAAAACAAATAAATCTTAAGATCGAGGAATTCTGTTTATCAGTCTCTCAAATTACAACCAGAAACATCAAGAATAAACATGAATAACCCAAAATTATGGAATTCAGTTTATCAGTCTCTCAAATTACAACTGGAAACCTCAAGAATAAAAACAAATAAATCACAAAATCGAGAATTCTTTTTTCCAATCTTTCAAATTACGACCAGAAACATCAAATAAAAAAAATAAATAAATCCCCCAAAAAATACCTGATCCCGTATCTTCAGATCACCTGACCCTCGATATCACTCGCCTTCCGTTCGACCTTCATTAGGGCTGTACCTCACCCCCCCTAACCAACCCACCCAACCCCCTCCCTCCCCACGATGCTATCTTGTTCATTCGACTGTCAATCTCCCATCGGTCCCGGTCGATTGACAGGTATTGTTTAGCGGGGCGAGCCATCAATCATCTGCTGGGAAGTGACCCGTGGCTCTCTCTCTCTCTCTCTCTCTCTCTCTCTCTCTCTCTCTCTCTCTCTCGTTACTTTAAGGCGCTTCATTATTTTACTCTCTACTAAAATGGTACAATTTGAAGCGGTCTCTCTCTCTCTCTTTCTCTCTCTCTCTCTCTCTATCTCTCTCTCTCTCTGTGTCTGAAGCTCTGGTTAATGCACCAGTAGGACTCGATAATGGTGATGGATACGATGGTCTTTTGTTTTAATCATCTCTTCTACTGATTGACGGCTGGTATTGGGTCTGTGTGTGTGTGTGAGTGTGAGTGTGAGTGTGAGTGTGTGCGTGTGTGTATGTATGTTGCGGTTCTAATCACTTTAGAGGGTTTTTCGGCTACTTGATTGAATGGCTATTTCCATTGGTTCTTTATTTTTAGGTTGTCATGACTGTTTTTTTTTTTTTTTTTACTTGGTTTAAAGGTTATTTTTACTCTATTCTTTTTTTCTAGGTTGTCATGACTTTTTATTTCTTTTTGCTACTTGGTTGAAGATAAATTTGACTTTTTTTTTTTTTTTTAAGGTTACGAAGCCGTATTTTACAAAAAAGAATTTACCATTATTTTTACAAAACTGTTTTTAAATATGATTTCCTTTTTAAGTTTTTTGTAAACTTATTTTTGTAAACTTTTTTTATTTTTACAACGGCTTAAAACATTTTTCTACATAACTTTTTTCATATTTTTTATTTTTTACAAAAGTGCTTTTAGGTTTTTTTTTTATTTTCACAAAACTTGTTATTAGCAAAACTAAGAAATCAGTGTAAGTAACATACCACAATGAATAAATTACTAACAGAATAATTTACAAAACAATTTAAAAACACGTATCGATCCTGACCATTCGAAGATCCAGGAAACCAATATTTACAAAACAATTTACAAACACGTATCGATCCTGATAATTCATAGACTCAAGAAGCCATTATTTACAAACAATTTACAAACACTCAAACATTCAAAGATTCAGAAAGCCATTACTTACGAAGGAAACCATAATTTACAAACAATTCAGAAATACGTATCGTTCCTGACCATTTTAAAGATCCAGGAAGCCATGATTGACAAACAATTTTCAGATACGTATCGACAGTGATAATTCAAACATCCAAGAAGACTCCCAAGCAATTATTTAGAAACGATATACAAGCAAGTATCGACCCTTGTAATTCAAAGGCCCAGCCAAACTTCATTCAAAGCAAGGAGTGTTCTTGTTTGGTTGTTTGTCTAACGGTGACCTGAATCACAAGGAAATTCCGTGTTTGACCGCGACGGTGATTTCAAGTCTTTGTTATAAGCCACGAAATCTGTCTTAGGGAGATAAAAGGCAATTACACACTTTAAAAGGAAAATCAGTCTTTGATTTACCTTGTTTTCTGCGGTGTGTGTGTGTGTGTGTGTGTGTGTGTGTGTTTTAATTCACGTTATTTTTAAATCTCGTTTTTGTAATTTTTTTAATACCTGCTTCTTAGAAACCCACGTTTTTTTTATTACAAGTGGTGCCAATAGTCTCTATAAATAGAATAATGAATAGTGTATGACTTTAACCTCACGACATGTATAGGGTAACTACAATAATAATGATAATAATCTGCATAAAATGAGACCCTTTTCTCAGGTGTAAACCCCGATGTATTTTTAAAATGACACTAGGAATACTTTTAACCATTTAAAGTGCGTGATTGGTGTTCGCAGTCTACAACTATGATAAGAATAAAGTTACCATTCCTACACCTACTCTCATCCTAGTTTGATATATCTGCTCTGCAGCACAAGTATAAGCCCTTGCCTTACCTTCCCCCCCCCCCACCACCTCCCCCTGGGGTCGCGGAACTTCGAACACAGTAAATCCCATCAGGAACTCGCAGGAGGAGTCCTGTCAAGAGGATAGAGTCCCGGGGAAGGAGCCATAATTGCGGGCAAATGACGATTTGTTGTCCAAGTTTTTTTTTTTTTTATTTTTTTTTTTTTTTTTTTTTTCCTGATGGAAAATTGTAACTCCATTAGTGAGTCGTCCTGCAATCCTCGGGGATTGTCCTTTGTAGGATGAGTTAGTGCAGGTAAAGGAGGCAGGAGGTAAAAGGGGTAAAGGAGGTATGAGATAAAGGAGTAGGAGATAAAGGGGTATGATATAAAGAATAGGATTTAAAAAAGGTGTGAAGTAGGAAAAAGGAGGTATGATGTAAAATTGTTGGGAGGTAAAGGAATAGGAAGTAAAGAAGGTCTGAGATAAAGGGAGTGTGAGGTAAAGGAGAAAGGATGTAAAGGAGGTAAGAGGTAAATGAGGTAAAGGGGAAGGAGGTAAAGGAGGTCTGAGATAAAGGAGGTGTGAGGTAAAGGAAAACATATAGGAGGTAGGAGGTATACGAGGTAGGAGGTAAAGAAGGTAAGACGTAAAGAGGTAGGAGGTAAAAGAGGTAGGAGGTAAGAGGTAAAGAAAGTAAAAAAAGGTAGTAGGTAGGAGGTAAGAGAGGTTACAAAGTGATATAAGCAGTAGATGAAATGACTCTGATTGCAAATGGAAGTAGAATTGATCATTTCTATCTTAAACCAATAGGAAATAGTAGAGAAAATAGAGGAAAGCTGGGTAGAATAAGAGGGAAAGAAAAACTCTCTCTCTCTCTCTCAGGTTGTCAACGTCACCGGCACGACGAAGCTAAAAAAAAATCCACATTAAAGGTTCACTCAGCCTTTCCGGGGTGACTGAGAGCAGCCATTATTTCTGGGAGAATAAAAGAAAAAACTTAAGGAAATCTGAAAAAATAAATAAATTGAAGGACAGGAGGCCAAAAGATTGAATATGACCTAGAGTATACAACAGGTCAGAGGTCGGCGAGTGAATCAGCTATAGGAAATTACTATTATTAAATAGACAGAAATGCAATGAAATGCATTAAAATGCATTGTTATTTTATTAAATAAACGGAAATGCATTGAAATACAAAGGGAATAGTATCAAGGGAGCAATGTATTGCATCTTCATTTCAACTTTTGAAGCTGCAACCCCTGCAAAGAATCTTAAGTAATGCCTATAGTGCAAAGCGTGAGGTGCACTGCCGGCACTTACCCTCCAATTGGGATTTTCCCTACACGGTAAAATGCCAAAAAAAAAAAAGGCTAAAACATAAGACGAATTTAGCAATTCCTGTTAACACGGGGTCGGTTTCATCGTCCCACATCTATTTCCTGGTCTTGTCAGGCGACACATTTATTTCGTCCAAGGATTAATTCGCGATTTTTTTTTTTTTTTGGTGGGGGGGGGGGGGGGGGTTTTGGGTGGGGGTGCAGGGCGATGGAGGTGGGGACAGCTCGTCGCTGACGCCTTTATTCGTTTCGGTTTCGGGAGATTTATCTATGTACATAAAAGTCGCGTTTTTCGAGAGGATTCGTTTTTAAAGAGAATTCTTGGGTAAGAATTGGATTATGAAAAGTTTAATGTTGATGCTAGAGCTGAAGGGTGAAGGTTGTAGTGACTGTTGTTAAGATTTGTCATTATATATATATATATATATATATATATATATATATATATATATATATATATATATATATATACTTTGTCTTCCTCCTCCATATTGCATTAATTTCTCTTCTGCTTCTTCTCAGCCTCTCACTTTTCCTCTTTTTCCTTCATATACTTTCTCTCTCTCTCTCTCTCCCTCTCTCTCTCTCCCTCTCTCACACACACACAATCCTTCTTCTACTCAACCATTTGTGTCCTAACATTCCTACATGCCACTTCATTCCCCCTCCCCTCTCTCCCTCCCTATTTTCCGTTTCGTCGCGGTTTACACCCACCTTCTCCCTAATTTCACCCTTTCCTTCGCCCCCCCCCCCCACCCACCCTCTCTCTCTCTCTCTCACCCCCCACAAAGCCATCGCTCTTCTTCTGCCACTTGGCAGAGACGGGTGGCTGCAAGATTGATCAAAATGTGGCGACTTGGAAACTCGAAGCGTAAACAAGAAAAACGGTCGGTCCAGAGGAGGCAGCGGTAGGAGAAGGAGGAGGAGGAGGTGGAGGATTCTATCGTAATCTCCTCCTCCCTTGGCCAATTATGCTCCCCGCCCTTTTTTCTTATCATCATCTTCATCTGCTGTGCTCTCTCTCTCTCTCTCTCCTCTCTCTCTCTCTCTTTCTCTGTATGTATGTATGTCTACGTGCATGTATCAGTGTAAATATATATGTATATATAAATATACCTAATGATAAAAACACAGGAATAGTATCATTAAAAACACATAAACAACAGCAACCTAAGAGAGAGAGAGAGAGAGAGAGAGAGCGGAAAAAAGACGAAATGAGAGAGAGAGAGAGAGAGAGAGAGAGCGGAAAAATGACGAAATGAGAGAGAGAGAGAGAGAGAGAAGACGAGAGAGAGAGAGAGAGAGAGAGAGAGAGGAGACAAAGAGAGAGAGAGAGAGAGAGAGAGAGGAGAGAGAGATATAGAGTAAAAAGACAAAATAAGAAAGGGGGAGAGAGAGTCAAATAATAAAATCAGAGAGAGAGAGAGAGAGAGAGAGAGAGAGAATTCGGTCAGGTCATTACGCCTCCCGCCTGGATTAATATTGAAGTTTTATTATGAAGTCTCGGGGTGGGGGTTGGGGGAGGAACATGATAAGAGGATATTAATGGTTCCTGCTGTGAACATAATGAAGGGAAAAATCTCATTAGGAAGTGACAGTAATTAATTCTGCAAAGGTCGTCGCAAGAGGAGGAGAAGGAGGAGGAGGAGAAGGAGGAGGAGGAGGATCACCTTCGATTGGGGGAGGGGGGAGGGGTGGGGTGAGGGGAGAGGGGGAGTTGGGTGGGTGAGGAGAGACGTTTGTTGGGTTGCATTTTTGTGTATATGTAAGTATGTATATGTATATCATATATATATATATAAAATATAGATATATAGATATATACATATATATATATATATATATATCTATATATATATATATATATATATATATATATATACATACATATATTTATAAATATAATATATATATTATATCTATATATATATATATATATATATATATAAAGACCTTACAACCGTATACATATACCTAAACCCATCAAGCTACATTACCCCGTTGCAAATCCAATGAACAGGCAAGGCAGGCCCCGTAACCCCAAAACACTACTCATCCATCTCTTGTCCTCATAAAGGTCCAAGAGGAAATTCCTCATCCATCCATCCATCTGTGCATCCAAGCGAGCGAGTGAGTGAGGGAGAGAGGGAGGGAGGGAGGGGAGGGAGACACCCTCCGGGCCAAAAGCCTCATTGAGCCCAATAATAAAACATGAGATCCACTTCCGGCCCGGCGGAATATAAATGAAACGAAATCCTGGCACATGACCCCATGTGGCACCACAGTGCCAGAGTGTCATTTGGCCGGACAAGGCGCCTTTTTATTGGCCCTTTTATATGCCCCTCCGGTCATCAGACGGGGTCGTTGTGACCTCGCCTCATCGAGAGATGGTTTGACCTGACTTTCATCGGCCGTTTTTTTTGCGGATTTATTATTATTATTATTATTATTATTATTATTATTATTATTATTATTATTATTATTATTATTATTATTATTATTATTTATTATTATCAAGGCGTTAATAGCCGTGGGGGGGCCGGGGGTGATGTTATTCCTTTGACTTTTCTCCGTATGGGAATTTTAATGTTTGTTGTTATTATTTTCATGCAAATATATTGCGTAACAAAACGTACATGAATACATATACAGTCATACACACACACACACACACACACACACATATATATATATATATATATATATATATATATATATATATATATATATATATATATATATATATAATTATATATATATACATATGTATCCAATTCGCTCTATCTCGGAATTAATATATTTTCATACAGGTTAACCGAAGGGGAATTTTTCAGTTGATAATAATTTCGTCCTCTCGTGGATTCGAACCAGCCCGCGCGCGTGTGTGTGTGTGTGTACATATACGGTGTGTGTGTATGTAATCGTGCATGCATGTACGTATCTTTGTGAAACGTCATAACCACATGTCAGCAACTTATTGCACACATATCGCAAATAAGTCGAATACTTGTTAACGACTAATTAGTAGTCCTAACCAGCTGTGCTTCATACAATCATTCAGCATTGATCCAAGATTCGTTCTCCTTGTTGAAAACAAGTCGTTGACTTGTGTTCAACCTGTTACAAACTTATCAAAAAACTCAACTATTATATCCTCCGTTATGTCAAGGACGAACCAATCCAATTATAATTAATTCGACCAATGGAATTCAATTTAGATAGATTTATTTAGAATTTTCATACCAAAAAGGTGCCGATGATATTCACGCTTTCTTCACGAGGGACCTCGTCCTTGACAACAGTTAAAGCATGGAAATTTTCGACGAGTGCAGATTCGCATTCCCTGAAGCCAAAAATCATACGAGAATTATATGAGTACGACTTACAACACGAAAATAGAAACTATTATTATTCTCTTTTTTTTTCTATCACAGTCCTCCAATTCGACTGGGTGGTAATTATAGTTTGAGGTATTATTATTATTATTATTATTATTATTATTATTATTATTATTATTATTATTTTATTATTATTATTCAATTAAAAGAAAACTCATAATACATGAGGTCATAAAATGGTAAAGTTAATCCACAGTAGTATGTATTTGGTTTTGTTATTTAAAATATATACAGCTATATATGTATCTATATATATATATATATATATATATATATTATATATTATATATATATATATATATATTGCTACTTTCAAAATGCATATATCCCCTCTGAGACTGTATAAAATGTTATGTAGAACTGTGCAACATTTTTTCAGATTCCTAGATAGCTTAGAGATAGGATGTTTTAAATGTGTGTTCAGATTTTGCATAACATAATATAAAAGAATATATATAATGTAGAATGTAGAAAGAGAGAGATTTTCTTTGTCTATTTGAAACTACAATTGTTTCCCTATTATGTCAGCATTGTGAGATTGGAGGAACTCCGAGATCCGTTTGCTTTCCTAATCTGTCAACATGTTTGATAAGCGAGATCGAGACTTCATTTGTGTTTTGAGATTCTGTCATCACGTAAGATAAGGGCTTCTGCTTCGGTCGATCGAATCGAGTATGTGTCTTTTTTGAACGGAATCGTCTCATACATGTATGTCTTTGTCAAAGCCATGTGCAGATTACAAATTTTGTATGTAAAGTTGCGTAAGATTTCGAAGCTTCTGGAAGCATTATTGCCAAAAACCTTTTTTCTCATCCACTGTCCAGCTTCCGTAAGGAAGAGAATTTCATTAGATCTTAGATACTCGAGGCATTCACATCTCTCTCTCTCTCTCTCTCTCTCTCTCTCTTCTCTCTCTCTCTCTCTCTCTCCATCACATAGCACTTTTGATTTTAAAAGTAACGTAACGATTTTGTACTTGTTTGAATGGTCACTCGTAACTTGAGAATTTCATATTTGATATTTCTTAGAGTTTATTTAGTGTTGAATAGTGATTTTTGTGGAATCTGAACAAACATTGTTTCGTAACGGCGCCTAGTTTTTGTGAAAGTGTGATACAAGCTGCAGCAAGAAAGAAAGAAATTGGTATACCAACAAGGTAAAGTGTGTTATATTTTTATTAGTTGCAACTAATAACTGATAGGAACAGTGGTTAGGTAAAAACTAATAACTAATAACAGATGGTTACGAAGGTTTGGTAAAAACTGATGGTTACAAAGTTTTGAGTGAAAAGATTTACACTTTTTACACATTGCAAATTTTTTGTGTTTGTTTCATTTTTGTGCATTTTATTCATTTTCTTGTTTGAGGTGTGCCTTTTTATTTTGATATTGTCCACATTTTTCTGTATTTTCATTTGCACTTCACAATTTTAATGACTAAGTTATTTTCATCGCTTAATCATTGCAATTTAATTAAATTTAACACTTGTGAATTAATTTGCATTTACTTAGAATTCTTTTCAAGTTTTATTATTGTTTAGCACTTGTGAAATAATTTCTAATTTTCAATTATTGCCTAACACTTTTGAATTTCAATTGAACTAATTTTCTTGAATTTTGTGATAAATTAATTTTGATTTAATTTTACTTAATTGATTCAAGAATTAATTAAACTTTGATTTGTTTTCAAGTACCAGTAATTTTCCCTGATATTGTGAATTTCACTTATAAATCTTGAGTTTAATAATAAAATTTTGTATTTAAAATTTTTATAAGTATTTTCTTTGTCTTACACCAGTATATTTGCCTTTTGATTATGATTATATTTATGTTAGGTAGAAACATAGAGTGGTAATTGATCTGCTTTCCTTCAATTTACTTGAAGTGACTTAGAATCAGGGAAATACTTAGACTTTTAAAGCTGTTGATGGAGTGATGCCCTTTGATTTAATTTAATTACTAACAAGGATTACCTCACCCCTTGTTTTTTGATGAACTTAGTCTGATTTTCGCAAATACTGGTAAGTTGTTAAGGGATCACTGTTGCCTTCAGAGTATTCAGTCGTTTTAATACCTGTGATGAGGGTTCAGTGTCTGGCTTTTGTGAGGTATCAGTTTAATGAATGGCAAGTGTAGTAACCAGATACTTGGCACTTCGTCACAATATATATATATATATACATATATATATATATATATATATATAGATTTAATATATATATATATATATATATATATATTATAAATAAATAACATACTACTGTGGATTTACTTACCCATTATTGTTTTTTTTTGATTATTTATTATTATTGTTATTAATTTATTCTTATTATTATTTAGTTATTAGTTATTATTATTCATTATTATTATTATTTTATTGACATGAGTCCTGGAGCTACTTCAGCCTCTAGTTTTCTAGATTCCTTTTCAGGGATCTTGGGATCGTGCCTAGTGCTCCTATGATTATGGGTACGATTTTCCACTGGCATATCCCATAGCCTTCTTATTTCTATTTTCAGATCTTGATACTTATTCCATTTTTTTTTCCCTCTCTTTCTCTTCAAACTCTGGTGTCCCATGGTATTGCGACATCAATGGGTGATACTTTCTTCTTGACTTTGTCAATCAACGTCACGTCTGGTCGGTTTGCACGTATCACCCTATCCGTTCTGATACCATAGTCCCAAAGGATCTTTGCCTGATCGTTTTCTATCACTCCCTCAGGTTGGTGCTCGTACCACTTATTACTGCAAGGTAGCTGATGTTTCTTGCACAGGCTCCAGTGAAGGGCTTTTGCCACTGAATCATGCCTCTTTTTGTACTGGTTCTGTGCAAGTGCCGGGCATTCGCTTGCTATGTGGTTTATGGTTTCATTTTTCGTATTGCACTTCCTACATATGGGAGAGATGTTATTTCCGTCTATCGTTCTTTGATCATATCTGGTTCTTAGGGCCTGATCTTGTGCCGCTGTTATCATTCCTTCCGTTTCCTTCTTTAGCTCTCCCCTCTGTAGCCATTGCCATGTGTCATCGCTGGCTAGTTCTTTAGTCTGTCTCATGTATTGTCCGTGCATTGGTTTGTTGTGCCAGTCATCCGTTCTGTCTGTCATCCTCCTGTCTCTGTATATTTCTGGGTCTTCGTCTACTTTTATTAGTCCTTCTTCCCAAGCACTCTTTAGCCACTCGTCTTCACTGGTTTTCAGATATTGCCCCAGTGCTCTATTCTCGATGTTGACGCAGTCCTCTATACTTAGTAGTCCTCTCCCGCCTTCCTTTCGTGTTATGTATAGTCTGTCCGTATTTGCTCTTGGGTGTAGTGCTTTGTGTATTGTCATATGTTTCCTGGTTTTCTGATCTATGCTACGTATTTCTGCCTTCGTCCATTCCACTATTCCTGCGCTGTATCTGATTACTGGCACTGCCCATGTGTTTATGGCTTTTATCATATTTCCGGCGTGAGTTTTGACTTGAGTATCGCCTTGAGTCTCTGCATATATTCTTTCCTGATCGTGTCCTTCATCTCTTGGTGTTTTATATCCCCTCCTTCCATTATTCCCAGGTATTTGTATCCAGTCTCATCTATGTGTTATGATGGTTGCTCCATCTGGTAGCTTATCCCTTCAGTTCTCGTTACCTTGACTTTTGTATGTTGACTAATGGCATTTTTCTATTCCAAACTCCATCCTGATGTCCCCAGATACAATCCTTACAGTCTGGATTAGGGTATCTATTTCCTTGATGCTCTTACCATACAGCTTGATGTCGTCCATGAACATCAGATGGTTGATTCTGTTGTCTCTTTTCTTGAGTTGGTACCCGGCATCCATCTTCTGTAGTACTTTTGTCAAGGGAATCATTGGGCTACTACGAAGAGTATGGGGACAGTGAGTCGCCCTGGAAGATCCCTCTCCTGATATTAACCTCTGCTAGCCTTTTATTACAGAGCTTGTAAGTATTGTATTCCAGTTGCGCATTGTATTTTTGAGGAAGCTGATGGTGTTTTCCTCTGCCCCATATATTCTCAGGCATTCTATTAGCCATGTGTGTGGTATCATGTCGAAGGCTTTCTTATAGTCTATCCATGTCATGCTTAGGTTGGCTTTCCTTCTCCTACTGTTCTTCATTACCATTTTGTCTATCAGGAGCTGGTCTTTTGTGCCCCTACACTTCCTTCTGCAGCCTTTCTGTTGGTGGGGGATGGTGTTTGTCTCCTCTAGGTAGTTGTATAGCCTTTCACTGATGATATTTGTTAGTAACTTCCACATTATTGGTAGGCAGGTGATAGGCCTGTAAGTTACTGGCTATATTTCCCTTACTCTTGTCTTTTTGTACTAAGGATGTTCTTCCTGTGGTCATCCATTTGGGTGCATGGTGATTTGAGATACAATGCTGGAGTTGTTCTGCTATTGTGGTGTAGGGCCTTGAAGTTTTTGAGCCAGTATCCATGGACTTCATCGGGACCTGGGGCTTTCCAGTTGGCATTTTCTTTAGTTGGTGTCTGACTGTGTCTGTCGTGATCTCTGTGAATCTTTGTTTATTCTCCCTGTTTCTTCTTCCTTAACTTCCTGGAGCCATTATTATTATTATTATTATTATTATTATTATTATTATTATTATTATAAGTAATGGCTACTATAGCAGCGTTACACTTGTAGAGATTCTTCTCTATATTACGAATAGCGGCTTTTTCCGTGCTACTTAAACAGACTAGTAGAGCGCCTATAGAGGTCATGATCAAATACAGGATCAAAATAGGTGTATATATTTGAATTCTACAGATAACTATGATACCATAGTCATCAAAGTCATAGAGAAAATCGTTAATGACTTTGATGACATGGTATCATAGTTTATCTGTAAAATTCAAATATACACCTATTTTGACCCTGTATTTGACCATGACCTCTATAGGCGCTATACTAGCCTGTTTAAGTAGCACGGAAAAAGCCGCAATTCGTAATAAAGAGAAGAATCTCTACAAGTGTAACGCTGCTGAAGTAGCCATTACTTTTAAACAATATGCTTGAGAGAGGGTTTGCTTCCTAAGTACACTATTATTATTATTATTATTATTATTATTATTATTATTTTATATTATTATTATTTTAGTATTATTATTATTATATTATTTTATTATATCAAGACGATGAACCCATATTCATATAGAACAAGCCAACCAAAAGGGACCATTGACTTGAAATTCAAGCGTCTAAAGAATTTAAACAAAAGGTGATGGGAAATACATAAAAAAGATATCACTTTTAATAAAAAAAAAATAGACTGACGAAATAATAAACATACAGAAAAAAGAAGAGGGCATTATTAACAAAAAGAAAAAATATATTGACAAACTAACATATAGAAAAAAAGATGTGGATAAATTATGAATACAAAAATGCAAATAAAAACTAAGTGTTTATTAGAAAGAGTACATTTAATTCCCCAGAGGGGAGACATCACGTCCCGTGGAAATCCCCAGGTAAGATGCTCTTGTCTTCCGGGGATCCCCACCCCGACCCCATCCCACCCACCCCCCGCCAATCAACCTCTGTAAGTGGTCCCAATTTTCGCCCTAATTCTCACCCCACTGACCACTTGTCGCAGTGCACCACCACCTCCATCTTTCTCTCTTTCCTCTGCTTCTTCTGGGCTCTCTCTCTCTCTCTCTCTCTCTCTCTCTCTCTCTCTCTCTCTCATACACAAATTTTTGGCACACTATTTGGTATCCTTTTGAGACAATTGTTTTATTCGAAATATTTGTTATAAGAATTCTCTCTCTCTCTCTCTCTCTCTCTCTCTCTCTCTCTCTCTCTCTCTCTCTCTCACACACACACACACAAAGAAATATTTAGCACACTATTTGGTATCCTTATAATACAATTGTTTTATTCGCAATAATTGTTATAGGATTTTGCCACACGCCCCCTCCTCTCTCTCTCTCTCTCTCTCTTTCTCTCTCTTTAATATTTGCCATACTGTACTATTTGCTTTTATTCGAAATATTTATTATAGGATTCCCCCCCCCCCTTCCCTCTCTCTCTCTCTCCCTCGTCTCTCTCCCTCTCTCTCTCTCTCTCTCTCTCTCTCGATCCTGGTCAAGGTTAGACTTTGTGCCAAGGAGAAATGGCTAGTACTGCACACTTCATCATCATGTATTTCCCTATTTCTTTATTACTGTCGCATTGTTTTTCTGTTTCCCTGAAATCGCATAGAAAACTGATGTCCAATAAATCAGAGACTCTACCAAATATCGCCATTTTTATTTCTTTTCTTTTATTTTATTTTTTTTTATTTTTTTTTTGCAAGTGGGGTCTCGTCTTTCTGCATTTCCCTTTACCTCGTCTTACTTCTTCCTAATGAACACCTTAATCTTCTTTGGAAGCTTAAAGAATTTCAAGTCAGTGATGACCCCTTTGATGGGCTTGTTCCATATGAATACGTTTCATCTTCTGAAGAAATAATAATAATAATATATCATCATCATCATCATCATCATCATCATCATAATAATAATAATATGCTGGAAGTAAACCGTCTTTTAAACATGTTTTATTGGAAGTAATTGCTGCCTCAGCAGGGTTTATTTTATAAAGGTTTTTCTTTATTTTTCTAATTATTGTTTTCTCATTGTTGGCATGTCTCAAATAGGTAATAGTCAAAATCTATTTAAATTTATTAAAAATGCCGGTGGCATTAGTCAAATTTCCAGGGTATGTCCCGTAGAGTTTATTGCAACCAAAATCTTACATTGTGCCAAGAAGTTTCTCTCGATAATTAAGCCAGAGTTTAATCTTAATTTTAACAAAACCAATTTGTTAACGTCTTTTATGCATACACATGCACATATTATTATTATTATAATTATTATTATTATTATTATTATTATTATTATTATTATTATTATTCCAGTACATGAAACCTCTTCAAATGGAACAAGCACACCAAAGGGGCCACTGACTTGAAACCGAAGAAGTCCGTTTCGACCTCCCACCGCGTAAGACACAACCCACCCCCCACCCAACACTGCAGCAGTAACTGTTCACGATACAGAGCCAGTGATTGTTCATCGCCCCGGGAGGAGACGCGAAACCGCGACATCTGAGCTGCATGACCCAGACGCTAACCACCAACCATACCAGCGAACCAGCTAGAGACGTAGGTATGACTATAAATAATTCCATCGAAAGCAAATGACGAAGCGCCCTAAAGTTTAAAGTGTCTGAACGAGGGTCCTTTTTCTCCAGTCCAAAAACTGGGGATGAAACCTGCACCAGATCGGGAGAGATCGAAGAGAGGCAGAAACCTTTTCCTGGACGAATAAAGATTGAAAACAAAGAAGGAGAAGAAGAAGAAGACGAAGACAAGGAAGATGATGATGATAAAATATTTCTGGGTACAGTGATTCTTCTTCGTCCCAGGAATGGAAAAGTATGATAGTTTATCCTTTTTTTAGTTATTGACTTATATTTCATTAAATGTGTTACCATATAACATAAGAAAGAATGCAACCGAGTTTTCTGTCCAGTGGTGGCCTCAGCCACGGCCCACAATACTCTTAGCCGCAGCCCATGAAATTAAAAAACGGTCCGGTGGTGGCCTATGTTGTTGGTACCTATAGCGCTGGCAGAAGTACAATTATTATGGCTAACTTTCACCGTAAATAAAAGAAAAACTACTGAGGATAAAAGGCTGTAATTTGGTATGTTTGATGATCGGTGGGAGGATGATCAACTTACCAATTTGCAGCCCTCTAGCCCCAGTAGAGTTTAAGATCTGAGTGCGGACGGACAGACAAACCTTTCACAATAGTTTTCTTTTACAGAGAAAAATCATCAATAGGTAAGTACGGAACAATTTAAAACTTACTACGTACAAAAACCTCTGTGAGAATTTACTTACTTACTCCTGTTGCATGGAGGATTCCCAATGCTTGTAACAGGCGACGGTGATCTGGTGCGAGCGTTAATGGGTCACAATGGTACCTGGAACAAGAATAAGACAGCTCGTTAAACTTTGGGTCAGCAAGATTTTGAGTTTGTATTATCGAGTCAGATTAGATAAAGGATTTACCTATTGGAGAATCTGAAAGTTGGTTAT
>NC_061109.1:90244559-90269559 GCF_015104395.2 Macrobrachium nipponense
CTGGCTCCAGTCAGGACCACGCATGACCCCTCATGTTCCTGTGGACTCTCTCTCTCTCTCTCTCTCTCTCTCTCTCTCTCTCTCGTAGTAGCCATCTTGCTTGGTGAGACGTACCCGCGTGAAGTCAGATTAATCAACAGATATCACAAGTTTAACATACGACTAGAATTTGAGAAATATCTAGAAGTTGGTTCGTGAACTATCGGGTGATAAGATTAGTGGTGAAAATAGTAGGTATAAAGCGTTCTTCTAACGTTAGTTTATCAAGTGTAATACTATAAATCAGCGCAACAAGATGGACAGTAAGTTCCAACTGCGGGAAGAGGAGGTGGCGTAAATTTGTCGATGTTTAGGAAGCAGATTCGCAATACGATGAGTTAGCAGGAAGGGCAAACTGGGCATTTCCTCCATCTATGAAATCAGCAACAGTCCTAACCAAAAAGATACAAAATGCCATTCATAGATTATTATTAAGGGACTAATCTCCTTCGAAACTGGAAACAAATTCTAATGAAAACCTCTTGAAAATAAGTTGAAGAAGTTCCAAATAAAATCCAATGTTTGTCATAGAGACTCCATAAAGAAAATTATACATAAATCCAACATATTGCCGACAAAGAAAAAATGAACTAATGGTTTGAATCTTGTGAATATCCTAATTGATGCATTAGGAAAAAGAATGCCAAAATCATGCAAACTTGTGGTAACGGTTTGGTATAATCATCGTCCAATCCCCAAAACCAAAACCTCAATCTAAAATGAAAATTTGCTGCAATGCAACATCCCGACCCATCCACAAGTGTGCTGCTGGTAATACACAAGATTTGAGAACAGATACAAGAATTTTTTGTTCAACATTGTCTATCCATGGATACGACCAAAGTGTTTATTAAAATCAAGATTGAATGTACAAATAGTTTGAGGAATGAAGAAAGAAAGGAAAGGAATAGGAAGAAGAAGAAGAAATAAACGAAGAGGAAAACTGGAAGAGAAGTAAACAAAAGAAAATGCAATGACAGTCAAAAAAATAAGGTGAAACAAAGAACAAGAATAAAAAGTTATGGATTGCAGAGAATACTCGCATTGATTACTACATATGAGGCAATAAAGCAGCATACCTTGACGGAAATGAAATCAAATTACGAATATGACAACAAAAGAAAAGCAAATCCCGAAGTAGGCTCTACCCAGATCTATACAATTGACGGGAAAGAGGTGAAAAAGACAAAGAAAGTACAAAATCTGGCCAACCTTTTGAAAAAGAGGGAAGATTGCAGATTTGGAAAAGATGTTTACTACAAAGCATCCTAAGATATGTCGAAAACTAACTATGAAATATATTGGTAAATGTGCATACTTCAGAATGGATATGGGATGATTGCAAGAGATCTGCATCCAAAAAATAATGTAAAAATCCTAAAAGAAAGGAAAAGGATGTAAGTTCGTCAAAAAACATTGCAAATATATGCCCCACCCTTGAGCCTCATGAATCATAATCAAATAATAACCAACCAACGTAATAAATCCCAAATAAGAAAGAAACAAATAAAGAGAGAAATCAAGAATATCAGGTAAAAGAAAAAGAAAGCAAACCACAAATGAAGATTGTGCAAAGGAGTGTCAGCAAAAATTTCAAAGCATCAGCTCCGAAATTTCCCTTACTACCCCCTCAAGAGATAAGTAACCTTGTATTTTAGTTATGCAAGAGGATTTATTGCAAGAAACAGAGAAAACTTATTGCAGCTTCAGGGACAACAAAATGAAATAATTAATGAATGGAAGAAGATCAAATTATTATGGAAAAGTTGGATTTTTTTAATTGTTCCAGAATTTCTTGGAAAATGAAAAAAGAACAACCTAATAACCGTAGAAGAACAGGAAAGAGACATGGGAAAACATCCTTATTACTACCAGTATTAAATGAACGGAGAAAAGGACAACGCAAACCATCATCTGTTGATGAATGGCGGCAGGGTTTAGTAATGAGTAACCTCAAAAAGAAACGAAAATAGAGTAGTATAGTTCTTTTAGAATAACTAACCCAAAAGTGAAAAGAAAATAGATAATAACTGAATATAAGTGAAAAAAATAAAACCTGGTATTTCCCCAAGAGACTGGGAATGAATGATCAAATAAACTGGGTTTCCAAACTTAATAGATCATATAGAAAAAATAGGAATCAAGGGGTGAACCGCAATATATGGAAAGGACAAAAAACAAGAAAAATATATGAGGAAATATAGTAATCTAGAATGTGAAAACTAATAGCGGTAGAATTTGAATCTGAAAAATTGATGAACACATAGTTAATTATATATCCTACCCGTCCTAATACTAAAGAGTTTTGACTTAATAATTGAAAAATTGGATGATATATGTAGAAATCACAAGGACTGGACTATTCTCCTATCTGGTGACTTCAACTTTCCTTTCGTAGAATGGAAAGAACGAATAGGAGATTGTGGTTGTACTTATACATATAAAAAAGAGAGTAAGTAGTAGTAGTGCAGAAGATAAGAGGCAATTTGAAAAGCTATTAGATATGCTACTAGAATACAACATTCAACAAATAAATCACCTGCCACAAGCCAAAGGAAAGGAAAATACTTTAGACCTAGTATTTGTGAACGAGATGAATTATGTTAAAGAAATAATAGTTTATAATGCGAGTATTTCAGACCATAATGTCATAGAATTAACAGTTCATTCCAAAGCAAGTGAAAATAGAGATAAGCAAGAAATGAAAAAGTGGGAAGGATATGGAAAATACAACTTCTACAGTAAAAATATAAAATGGTCAGAAATTGATGAAGAATTAAACAAAGAGTTGGTATAACATTTTCGTAAGTGATGACATAAGGGTAAATACGGAGATATTATAAAATATTATTGGAGAAAAATAGTGGATAAATATCCTACCGAAGAAGAAAAGTAAACATCATTCATGCATACCAAGAGACAGAGGATCTTGTTCCAGAAAACTCAGAAAGTGGAAAAAAGGGGTCTTGCAAAAGAAAAAAATGCATGGAAAGTTATAGAACTAAAAAGTAAGATAGAAAATGCAGAACAAAAAGATTATACAATCAAAAGAAAATGAAAAACGGGACTTGAAGAAAAAACCCTATTATATCAAGCAAAACCCAAACTATTATACTCATATGCGAAGAAGATGAATAAAAAAAAAAAGAAGAAGAATAGAATAGGCCCTCTGAGAATTGAAGGGAGATTAACGAATGAAAAAAAGGAAATTTGCAACGTACTGGCAGAACGATATAAGAGAGAATTCACCCCTAGAATAGATAATGAAGATAATGATATAGAAGTAAGGGATGAAAATAGTGAATATTTAGCTGACATAGATATTAATGAAGCTGATATTGTGCAGGCTATTATGAAATTAAAAATGGAGCTGCTGCAGGGCCTGATGGAATTCCTGCTATTTTGTTAAAGAAAGTAGTTCAATTCTATCGCAAAGCCACTTGCAATATATTATTAAGACAAAGTGTAGATACAGGCAAGATTTATGATGAGCACAAATTAGCATATATTACCCCTACTTTCAAAAGTGATCAAGACTAGAGGCAAGTAATTATAGGCCTGTGAGTCTAACATCACATATTATGAAAGTGTATGAAAGGGTAATGAAGAAAAATATTATGAAACATTTAATAAAAAATATTTAATTTGTTTGAATAGGACAACATTGGTTTCGTACCCGGAAAAAGTACACAACCCAACTGTTAGTCCACCGTGAGACATATTCAAAAAATATGAAAAGCGGAAAATGAAACAGATGTGGTTTATTTAGACTTTTGCAAAAGCTTTTGATAAAGTAGACCATAATATATTAGCGAAGAAAATTAGAAAACACAATATCGTGGATAAAGTAGGAAGATGGTTAAAAGAATTTTTACACACAGAAAACAGATAGTTATTGCAAACGACGAGAAATCGGATGAAGCCAAGGTAATATCCGGTGTGCCGCAAGGTACGGTGTTAGCTGCAATACTGTTTGTTATTATGATTGAAGACATAGACAATAATGTTAAGGATTCGGTAGTGAGTAAGTTTCGCAGATGACACAAGAATAAGTAGAGAAATTACTTGTGATGAAGATAGGAACGCTCTACAAAGAGACCTTAACAAAGTATATGATTGGGCAGAGGTAAATAGGATGGTATTTAACTCTGATAAATTTGAATCAATAAATTATGGAGACAGAGAAAGAAAGCTATATGCATATAAGGGACCTAATAATGAGACCATCACAAATAAGGAAGCAGTTAAAGACCTTGGTGTGATGATGAATAGGAACATGTTATGCAATGATCAAATAGCAACTCTGAGGGCAAAATGTAAAGCAAAAATGGGAATGTTGTTTACGGCACTTCAAAACAAGAAAAGCTGAACACATGATTATGCTTTATAAAAACAATGTTCGTAGTCCACTTGAATATTGCATATGATATGGTACCCACACTATCAAAAGGATATTGCACAAATAGAGAGTGTACAAAGGTCCTTTACAGCTAGAATAGAAGAAGTTAAGGACCTAGACTACTGGGAAAGACTACAATTCTTAAAATTATATAGTCTAGAAAGGAGAAGAGAACGCTACATGATAATTCAGGCATGGAAACAGATAGAAGGAATAGCAGAAAATATCATGGAACTAAAAATATCAGAAAGAGCAAGCAGAGGTAGATTAATAGTGCCCAAAACTCTACCAGGAAAAAATAAGGAAAGCACACAGGACATTAATCCACTACGCACCAGCATCGATAATGCAGCGTCTATTTCAATGCGTTGCCAGCTCATCTGAGGAATATATCAGGAGTGAGCGTAGATGTGTTTAAGAATAAGCTCGACAAATATCTAAACTGCATCCCAGACCATCCAAGATTGGAAGATGCAAAATATACCGGAAGATGTACTAGCAACTCTCTGGTAGACATTAGAGGTGCCTCACGCTGAGGGACCTGGGGCAACCCGAACAAGATGTAAGGTCTGTAAGGTAAGGTCTCTCTCTTGTCTGTCATTATTTCTGTCTAATTATCTAAAACTCTCTCAGTTTGTCTTATTACCTCTATGTCTAAATATCTATAATTCTCTCTCTCTCTCTTTCTCTCTCTCTCATAATCTATATTCATTTTCTGTCTTTCCAGTTATCTCTCTCTCTATTTATCACAATCTTTCCCCCCCTCTCTCTCTCTCTTTCAGTATCTAAATCCCTCTCCTACCATCTTTTTTTCACTCCCTGTGCATTTATCCAGAATCTCTCTCTCTCTCTCTCTCTCTCTCTCTCTCTCTCTCTCTCTCTCTCTCTCTCTCTATTAGCAAAATGTAAAGCAAAAATGGGAATGTTGTTACGGCACTTCAAAACAAGAAAAGCTGAACACATGATTATGCTTTATAAAACGTACGTCCGTAGTCCACTTGAATATTGCAATATGATATGGTACCCACCTATCGAAAGGATATTGCACAAATAGAGAGTGTACAAAGGTCCTTTACAGCTAGAATAGAAGAAGTTAAGGATCTTGACTACTGGGAAAGACTACAATCTTTAAAATTATGCAGTCTAGAAAGGAGAAGAGAACGCTACATGATAATTCAGGCATGGAAACCGATAGAGGGAATTGCCGAAAACATCATTGAGCTAAAAATATCAGAAAGAGAAAGCAGAGGTAGATTAATAGTGCCCAAAACTATACCAGGAAAAATAAGGAAAGCACACAGGACATTAATCCACTATGCCCCAGCATCGACAATGCAGCGTCTATTCAATGCGTTGCCAGCTCATCTGTGGAATATTTCAGGAGTGAGCGTAGATGTGTTTAAGAATAAGCTCGACAAATATCTAAGCTGCATCCCAGATCATCCAAGACTGGAATATGCAAACTATACCGGAAGATGCACTAGCAACTCTCTGGTAGACATTAGAGGTGCCTCACACTGAGGGACCTGGGGCAACCCGAACAAGATGTAAGGTCTGTAAGGTAAGGTAAGGTCTCTCTCTCTCTCTCTCTCTCTCTCTCTCTCTCTTTCTCTCTCTCTCTTTCTCGTTTTCTTGCATTTATCCCTGAGTTATACTTTGAGTTTTTTCTTTTACGCTTTATCTATTTGTTTTCGTTACTAGGAATTAATAAAAAATATTTGAATGTTCTTTTACAAAACTGAGGCGAAAGGAACTGCTGTTCCAATGTGGTTATCAGGGATAAGTTATCCTTACTAATGGCTCCTTATGAACATTTTGTAATCAAGTCATAGTTACGTACAGTCAATTTCCTTCCATCCACCGGGAAATTGATTGTAAACAGAATTGAAATAGAATGCGGAATACCACTTGCCATTTCAAATCTCCCACGATATTAGCCTTTTTATACGAATAAGTAGAGTCAATAGTAAATTTTATAACTAATAATTCCTTTATCTACACGAGTACACTGTTAATCTTATTTATTCATATGATATATATATATATATATATATATATATATATATATATATATATATATGTGTGTGTGTGTGTGTGTGTGTGTGTGTGTGTGTGTGTGTCTATAAAATAAAAGGAGCCCATTAAAACGCCAAAATATATAGAGAAAAATACTATATTTCAGAGACTGCTGTCTCTCTCTTCAGGTAGATGAATGAGAAAAGTTACAGAAAAGATGGTATATGGATCGATAGATCGATATATCCCTTACGAGTTCATTTCCTCTGTACCTATAAACAGAGTCCCCTTTATTAATTTCATGTTTTGAAACCTTCAGAACAATCCTTTGTGCATCTATAGAGTACGTAATCATCCAACTTGTATTTTGAATCGCCTAAGGGATAATCATATCTATATGTACAAACAATAGAGTACATGGCACTGTTTATATTTTAATCTACAAGACTATCCTATCCTTTCCTGTATCTCTATATATAGCTAAGCTTGCGAGAGGCAAATTTTCGTGTATCCCTGAAGAATAAAGTAAAAAAAAAAAGGAAAAAAAATTGAAACTGGTTTGAATAATCTCGCTCACATCAGCCCAGAAAGTTCCTAAAGTTATGCATTCGCCTGGGAATGACTGGTTCCTTGGCTCGTCGAGTTGCGAAATCAAATAAGGGATTTGCAAACCGCAAATTCTGCTCTATCCTTTCGTCTTCCATCTTTCTTTTTTTTTATCTGTATTTCCCCCCTTTCGTTATTTACTTCCTTACCCCTACCCCACCCCCAGCCTGCCCCCCCCCCCCCCCCCCCTTTTCCCCCCCCCCTTTTACGACGGCTGAGATTGAATGAGACGGAATCAAGTCAAACTTCCTCCAGCCTCAATTGTTACCCCGCGAATCTCATCTTCCGTTGGAGGGATTTCTCTCTCTCTCTCTCTCTCTCTCTCTCTCTCTCTCTCTCTCTCTCTCTCTCTCTCTCTCTCTCTCAATTTACCGTTGTTCCACCCTGTCTGTATATCTAAAATTCTCTCTCTCTCTCTCTCTCTCTCTCTCTCTCTCTCTCTCTCTCTCTCTCTCTCTCTCATTTTCTGTCGCCGTGCCAGCAGCAGCTGCGACTTCTGGGCACGTCTTTTAGACGTCTTTTAGCAATAAAAGACAACGTCGTGAAATATAAAATGCAGCTCCGTTTCCCTGATGACTATTTTATTCCCAAAATGCTGAATGGCCAACTCCAGTTAACTCGACTAAGAAAAGAGACTGGTAAATGTTCTAGCACTTTTTTGTCAAGTGATTGTAAGTTGTATATTTCAATTATTATCACTTAAATGAATAAAAAAAAAAACACTCGTTATTTTAGGTCATTTTTTTACTGTGAATTTTCCTAATTCGTAAGTACTTATAGATATTACATTTTTTTGCTTTAGAATTTTTTTTACTTTTTTTTAATGTTTCACCACAAAGCTTCATATTTTGTCACCATTTGTATTCATTTTCTGTTCAAAAAATAAGCTGCAACTCGAAGCTTCTAAACCAATGCACTAAATACACTAGTTTTAAAATATTCAAATATCAACATTTATAGTAATCAGTTATTTAACTTCCAAATAAATTTATATTAAAAATATTAAAATTCGTAGAAAATTTATATTTGCTTAAATTATTTTCCTTTCAAATTGATGTGTATTAAAATATCAAATGTTTTAGCAAATTAATATAGATGTGAATTACTAGCCTGCCAATATTTAGTAATTGGCAAACTGGCACAAGACGTCCCAATTCTGAACCCTAAGAACAATGAATTTCTAACTCTTAAATTCATTTTAATAAGAGGAATCATGTGTCCAATTATCTCCCTTACAATAACCTCTGTTCCATGAGGAAAGAATCTTATCTCTAATGGTCTCTAATCCTCAAGAACTGAAGCTTGTTTGTAGTTGTCTTACTTACAATAATCTTTACTCATTGAAGATAGATTTCCTACATCGAATTATCTCTTACATATGGATGGATTCCTATCTCGAATTGTCTCTCTTACAATGATCTCTATCCTCTAAGGATGGAATTCAATCGTCTCTCATACAATGATCTCTATTCTCTAAGGATGGAATCCTATCTCGAATTATCTCTCATACATTGATCTCTATTCCCTAAATTTCAAATTATCTCTCGTTACAATGACCTTTGTACCTCAAGGATGGAATCCTACTTTGAATTATCTCTCGTTACAATAATCTCTATTCCTTAAGGATAAAATACTATTTCGAAAAATCTCTCATGAATTTATCTCTGTTCCCTAAGGAATTATCTCCTATTAATCCACATTCTTTAATGAATGGAATTATCTCTTAGAATCATCTATGTGTATCCCGAATGATCTCTCACACAGTTTCGCCGATTCCCTGAGAACTGAATTTTATTTTTCCTTTCTTTTACTTTTTTTTATATTTTGCTTCCAAGTGTAAACCTTCCCAGTCATACAAACCGTCACTCGATGCAAATGATATGGATTTAGTCCAAGTCATATCGGAGTTGAGGAGTTTGGGAGAGAGAGAGAGAGAGAGAGAGAGAGAGAGAGATAGAGAGAGAGAGAGAGGAGAGAGAGGGTGGCTGTCTATGAGGAGCTAGGAATGCAAATATGTACCCGGACAAAACTTGAGTAAGTCAGAGAGAGAGAGAGAGAGAGAGAGAGAGAGAGAGAGAGAGAGAGAGAGAGAATGAAAAAAAGTATATTTAAATGGAGATGTGTTTACATGAGAGAGAGAGAGAGAGAGAGAGAGAAGAGAGAGAGAGAGAGAGAGAGTTACAAGGAATTACAAGGATTAGGATGTCTCAAAGACTTATCAGTCCATCCAAGAAAACATCATGCGCTCACTTATCTCCAGAAAGAGAGAGAGAGAGAGAGAGAGAGAGAGAGAGAGAGAGAGAGAGAGAGAGAGCCATATCAGATCCCAAGCGAGTGTTGGAGCCAGGAGAGGCGACAGTTTTAAATTTGTTTACCAAAACCAGTTATGAAATGACACGTTCAAGAAAGAAAGAGGCTGGAGGAGGCTCATTGGAAACGGCGACCCCGACTAGGGATGAAGCAAGAAGAAGTAGAGAAAGAAGGTTCAGCACACCTTGCAAAAAAAAAAAAAAAAAAAATCCACATAGCATTTTAATTCACGCGTCAATCACAAATCTTGAATGCCAAGAGCATATATAGACCAGTGGTTCTTAACCTTTTTACTACCACGCCCCCCTCTATGAGTTGATCCTTTCTTTCACGCATCCCCCCCCCCCCCCTTGCATCTATGAGTAAAATTCCCTCCAAGATTTATAGAGAAATAAAAAAAGAGAGAGAGAGAAAGAGAAAGGTTTTCGAGGGATAGGGAGGGAGGTTAATAATTTTAAAAAAAAACTAACTGGACTAGTAGACTAGGAATGTAACGTTATAAGGCGATATTTTTCAATTTTTTTAGTAAACGTCTGAATATTAGTTCCTCACTCTAGTTAAGAGAATAACGAATATCATTAGAAAAATTTTTTTATCCTAGGGCTCGCCTCTCCCCTGGAAATTGCCAACGCCCCCCAAGGTTAAGAACCACTGATATAGACGAAAGACGCAAGACTGAATAAAAAAGAAAAATCAAGAAATTAGGTTCTGAAGAAAAGGTGCAAGTAAGATAGTGAAACCAACTGAAGAATCAGACTCCGGAAAGGCGACGTAGCCGTTGAACTCGAGAAGAGACAACACGATCACAGTCCCGACCTAATGAATTGATTTGTGTCTATTGCTCATCCTGATAACTGAAGTTAACTTCCTTCCCGTGATTACACACACCGCCCGAGGGTTCTTCGGTCAGTCAGGCTTCCAGATCGTTTCAGAAGCGATCGTTCAGCCGCAGTTTGTTCTCGAACGTCCGCGAGATCGAAACAAAGGGGGAAAATGGACGAATGTCTGTGGGGATTTGAGGGCGCGAGAGGAATAATGGGACGGCTTCCACAATAGTTCCGAGGCATATGTTTGATTCACCAATACCAGAGGGGATATAAAATCGTCTTACCGGAAGGAAAAGCGACATTTTGGGGACGAGATGCCCCTGCCCCCACCCTCTCTCTCTCTCTCTCTCTCTCGTTTGGGCCAGAGTTTTGTAAACAGATACACGCATACACACCAATATAATATAATAAATATATATAATAATAAATATATATATATATATATATATACATATATATGAATATATATATATATATATATATATATATATATATATATATATATATATATAATATATATATATATATATGTAACTATTATAGTTCCTACCAAAAAAGTTGATTATGTTAGTTTGGTAAACCCAGAGGCACTTGTTCCACTCACAAATAAAGAAGACACTTATTTTTTTTTCATTCCCCTTCGGTAAACAAATTATAAACAAAACAAGGACGACTGACAAATTTTCGATGGACGCTACTGGTACAGGAATGCCCTCTATTAGCCCCAGATGTCAAACTAAAAATGTTTCTTGGTGACAATGAATACCATTATAACAGAGCCTAAATACTGCGTGCAAAGAATAGCAGGACCTCATGTAAACAGGATGGTAGCTAAACTAAATTTTATTACAAAAAGTTACGGGCTTTAAGGGGCTGTCTATCCGATTGCAGGCCGATGGGGACAGATAGTCCTGAAAGCTATATATGTGTGTGTATATATATATATATTATATATATATATATATATATATATATATACCTCAAAAAGGAGACAATGAAAACGCCAGATTTTAGAAAGTACTATATTCCAGAGACTGCTGTCTCTCTCTTCAGGTAGCTAATGAAATATAGTACTTTCTTTCTATATTTTGGCGTTTTTATGGGCTCCTCTTATTAGATGGAATTCTGTTGTAACAGAACATTTTTACCAGTCATATATATACATTAATAAATTCTTGAATGTTGAATAACAACAACCCTGTAAATACAGAAACCTTTAGGGGCCTATGACCCAAAGGGTGGCTAACTGTAAATTGAAAGAGAAAGACAAATTTTTCCCAGCCAGTCTTTTATGGATCAGAAGGTGGGGGGAGGGGGGGGGCGGGGGGGGCAGGGATCCATTTTGGCCATCAAGGGGACGATTAGATCCATAATTGAATAGGTTATGACCCAGAAGAAGAAGAAGAAGAATACGACGACGACGACGAAGTGATTTGAAACAGCAGCCAGTGAGAAGGACTAAATCAAAGGATGTCCTTGAGACGAAGGGAAGGAATAGAGAGATGGAAAAGATGACGCTGATGGAGGGAACGGCTGATGGAACAGATGCAAAATACTGGATGGAAGAGGAATGAGACGGATAATACAATCATCCTAAAATTTTGAAAGACTGCTTTAATGACATGAAATTTCAAGTGCTTGTCAATCAGCTCCTAAGACAGGGAAAAGAGGGAGTTTGAGTGGTTGGACAGCACGGTCAAGAGGCCTCCAGTAAATGAGATGTAGTACAAGGCCTCAAGGTGGAAATGGGTGGAAAAGTTAGAGATGTTGGTCAGCAAGACTGAAGAAAGGGAGTGGGAATGGAGGCAAAGTATAAATAGTGGGGGCATCTAAGGGCAGATGGGATGCTGCCAATACTTCAAGGAGGTAAATAAAACTAAATAGTATGGGCATCTATGGGCAGATGGGCTTCTGCCAACACTTCATAAATTAGCTTACAGACCGCACAAGGTCACTATCTCAGAGAATGAAAACTGTTGCGACATAATGTTGGAGAAGTAGCGAACGGAAAGGAATACCAGAATGAAATGCAGCTACAGAACGTAGTACGGTCCCTGTATAGATAATCTGTAAGAACGTACAGTATGAAGATTGAAGCACAAAGTGACAGGAACTACGAAATAATAAGTTTGGCATATATGTAAACATATTTCAAATTAGCTACCATAAATACTTCCTACCATGCAGAGAACGCCGTGAGCAGCGAGAGAGAGAGAGAGAGAGAGAGAATAATTGTCAAATTCCAAAAGATTAAACATAACCACAGGCAACTCTTATAAGAAACGTAAATCCTATTGCGGTCTGAAACGCCACAGAGAGAGAGAGAGAGAGAGAGAGAGAGAGAGAGAGAGAGAGAGAATATATAAAGACTTGAGCCACACAGCATTCAATGGCCATTTAGCCATTCGAGAACAATACTTGGCCAAACTATTATATGTAACGACAGTCGTCACAAAAGCGACCATTCTAACCAAATGGTTCTCCTGTCACTCCCGCAAGTTTATGATTCCTGAAGAAAATTCCAGAAGCCCCTTGGGGCCCTTCCCCCAACCCCCATTCCCTAGACACCCCATACCCCGCCCTACCACCACCCTAACCCACCACCAAAACATCCCGAGAACGCCGGGAAGTTCTTCCGGCCCCAGTACTCGAAGGGCGGAAATCCTCCAGTTTGGAAAGGAGACTTCCGACCTTCAGGGTACAGGTGAGTTGTGCCCTTCTTGCTCTATGTTGCCTTCCGGGTGGCACAATTGGGGTCGATGGTGACACTGATGGCACTGTAACGGGAAGCAGTGTGGCACTGCCTGGCAATGGGTCCCGTGGGGCTTTAGGAGTTGTGTGTGTGTGTGTGTGCGTGTTTATGTATAAATGAGTGGATAATGACAAGTGGGCTCAGATTGGATGATAGAGTGGTTATAAAATGGCATTCATTTTGCTCTCTCTGGAGAGATGGTTAAATCTAATACCTTTCCTCATTCATTTAAGTAATAATTAATAATAATATAATAATAATAATAATAATAATAATAATAATAATAATAATAATAATTTTCATTACAAATCCACAATTATCTCAATAAACAGAGTGGCTTGTTAATGACATCAGTATTTATTATTATTATTATTATTATTATTATTATTATTGTTGTTGTTGTTGTTGTTGTTGTGTTGTTGTTGTTGTTGTTGTTGTTGTTGTTGCTGCTGCTGTTGTTGTTATGCTTATCTATTTTCTCACAATTTTTGTATGAACTTATCCTGTAAACATTGAATCTGATTTAAGGAATATGTATATAAAGTTACTGAGCCCTTTTGTAAATAAACAATCTCACAAGTGTTTTGGATAAAAATCTATTAGCAAACGAATTCAAACCTCAAACCAAAGAAAATAATTGAAACCTTCTATGCAAATAAACCAAAACTCATAACCCGAACCTCCTGTCTAGGTAAAGCTATAAATAAACTCTCTTACTCGACCTGGACAAGATGAAAGGGCATTTAAGTAACGTCTGTTTTGGGGGGTAAAAGAGGTCCTACAGCCGAAGAAGGTGGGTCAAGTCGGGTCAGATTAGGTTAGGCTAAACGGGCTCCTGAGAGCGTGTCGTGAAAGCAAGGTGGAACAGACTCTCTCTCTCTCTCTCTCTCTCTCTCTCTCTCTCTCTCTCTCTCTCTCTCTCTCTCTCCACAAATGTTGCTACTTACTTTATTTACCATCATATGCTTTTGTCATAGGGAGAGTTATTCTCTCTCTCTCTCTCTCTCTCTCTCTCTCTCTCTCTCTCTCTCTCTCTCTCTCTTCGTAAATGTTTCAACCTACCTTTTACCCTTTACCACTTCACTATTCTTGCTTGCTATGAAGGCTCTCTCTCTCTCTCTCTCTCTCTCTCTCTCTCTCTCTCTCTCTCTCTCTCTTGCCCTAAATTAATCAAAGGTATCCTAATTTGTTACCACCAATTGGCATCGCAATGATCTTGGTCATTGTCTCTTATATATGAACTGAAATTTTAGGCAGGGTGAATTGAAGAGAGTTACTGAAACATAAATGTATGAATATTGATTTACTGACTATTATTATAAATAGGTAACATAATACCTGTGTCGTTCATAATAATAATAATAATAATAATAATAATTGGCGATACTCAAGTCGAAACTCCGGAAATATGAAAAAAGCCATAAACACATGGGCAGTGCCAGTAATCAGATACAGTGCAGGAATAGTGGAATGGACTTCGTAGCATAGACCAGAAAACTAGGAAACATATGACAATACACAAAGCACTACACCCAATAGCAAATATGGACACACTATACATAACACGAAAGGAAGGAGGGAGAGGACTACTAAGTATAGAGGACTGCGTCACCATCGAGAACAGAGTACTGGGGCAATATCTGAAAACCAGTGAAGACGAGTGGCTCAAGAGTGCATGGGAAGAAGGACTGATAAAAGTAGACGAAGACCCACAAATATACAGACAGGAAATGACAAACAGAACAGAGGAATAGCACAACAAACCAATGCACGGACAATACATGAGACAGACTAACGAACTGGCCAGCGATGACACATGGCAATGGCTACTGAGGGGAGAGCTAAAGAAGGAAACTGAAGGAATGATAACAGCGGCACAAGGTCAGGCCCTAAGAACCAGATATGTTCAAAGAACGATAGACGGAAATAACATCTCTCCCAAATGTAGGAAGTGCAATACGAAAAATGAAACCATAAACCACATAGCAAGCGAATGTCCTCCACTTGCACAGAACCAGTACAAAAAGAGGCATGAGTCAGTGGCAAAAGCCCTCCACTGGAGCCTGTACAAGAAAGACCAGCTACCTTGCAGTACTAAGTGGTACGAGCACCAACCTGAGGGAGTGATAGAAAACGATCAGGCAAAGATCCTCTGGGACTATGGTATCAGAACAGATAGAGTGATACGAGCAAATAGACCAGACGTGACGTTGATTGACAAAATCAAGAAGAAAGTATGACATTGATGTCGCAATACCATGGGACACCAGAGTTGAAGAGAAAGAGAGGGAAAAAATGGATAAGTATCAAGACCTGAAAACAGAAATAAGAAGGATATGGGATATGCCAGTGGAAATTGTACCTATAATCATAGGAACACTAGGCACGATCCCAAGATCCCTGAAAAGAAATCTAGAAAAACTAGAGGCTGAAGTAGCTCCAGGACTCATGCAGAAGAGTGTGATCCTAGAAACGGCACACATAGTAAGAAAAGTGATGGACTCCTAAGGAGGCATGATGCAACCCGGAACCCCACACTGTAAATACCACCCAGTCCAATTGGAGGACAGTGATAGACCCCCCCAAAAAAAAAATAACAGTAATTAGGTTCTAAGGGGTACACAATAATAAAAATGTTAAAAGTTCGTGTATAAATTATACACGAACTTTTAACATTTTTATTACTGTGGACCCCTTCGAACATTGTATATGCTCTCATGATAGAGATATTTTTCCTAATAATAATAATAATAATAATAATAATAATAATAATAATAATAATAATAATAATAATAATAATAATAATAACACAGGACAAAAGAGCCTGAGAGTAGAATGATGAAGATTCACTAATACAAGAATTATGAATGAACTTCATTATCATTTTAACCAACACATCTTCGGGACATCACTTTTATGTAACTTTTTAACCTAACCTATTTCGAACGTGACCACTTATCATTTCGTCAATAATGATAAATAATAAAAGTGATAATAAAGAATTTCCTTCATTGCACACAATAATAAAGAGCAAAGTCTATGATCTGATATATAATTCAGTGTCAAACACAGTTGCAATCAATGACCTTGACTGAGGCATTGAATGGGACAGGGGTCTCAGCCCCCCTGCCCCTTCTTATTTTGTGGTAAAGGGGGGAGGGGAAGGTTTGGAGGGACGTGATAAGAGGTGGGGGTTGGATTTGGGTGAAGGGGTTCCTGATCATATGCTATAGGGGTGGGATGAGCTATATTTTGCGAAGGGGGTTACAGACCCCCTTCCTCTTTTTGGGGTCATGGGGGGTTGGGGAATGGTTTGGAGGGGATAAGTGGGGTTTGTTGATCATAAGCTAGGGAGGGGGGTGGGGGGGGGGGGAGAAGGAGAGGGGAGGCAGAGTTATATTTTGCCAAGGTTTGAGTTTTGCACTGCTTGTAACCGCCGGCATTAAAGATGGGTTTTACGACCCGAGTTACGCAGAGGCGAAAATCCCGCGACCCCGAAACGCTGGCATCGCCCTTACGGACCTCGGGTTTTACTGGCCATTATTTTATACGGACCTCGTCATAAAGGAGAGGTAACTAATATTCATAGATAGCCCCGTATTGGCCAATCTGCAGTTTGGACTCTTTCTAATCGCCGATTCTATTTTTCATATCAAACTCCGATATCAGGGATTAAGCGATAACGCAGCTTACGAGTTTACATTGCAAATGAGATGGAATTATACGGCTTCAATTATTTAAACATCGACCTCCCAACCGAAGGCTGGAGTGTGTATCTCTCTCTCTCTCTCTCTCTCTCTCTCTCTCTCCCTCAGAAAGAGGACGGGGGTGGAGGTAGGGGTCGGCAATTGGACGAGTCGTGGGGCGACTTGACATTAAGTGGTCCCTTCCTCGTATTGATGTCTTCAAGGTTTTTTTTTAAAGATTGAATATATTAATACATTTATTTTGAGGATAATGTAACTATATACTATGTGATTTGTATATGTATACGTATATTTACTGTATATATATATATATATATATATATATGCTTGTGTGTCAAGGTTAATCCCAAATGAATACCAATCTCTCATTTTTTCTTGTCTTTTGTATTTAGTTTTATTTACATAGACACACACAGGGACATTTTCTATATATATATATATATATATATATATATATATATATATATATATATACATATATATATACATATATATATCGTACAATTACTCTACCCCGGCATCAATCAATAGCAGTCAGCTAACCACCAGATACTCAATTCAATGCTCAGCAATGCCCAGGCCAACAGAGACGTACTGGATTCCTAAGGAACGCACCAATACGACTCAATACTTACGCTTCTTCTTTACGAGAGAGAGAGAGAGAGAGAGAGAGAGAGACTCATGTCCATTAACTAAGAATTATATTCACGGAACTGTATTTGTATAAGATTTACTGTTTATGCGATTATATATAACAATTATTGTTTGATATTCTTAATTTGTTTTTATACTTTTCCTCTATATAAGTACAATAAATATGTAAGAATTATGTGATGGCGTGTATACGTATATTAACCTCAGGTTATCATAAAAAACCACAACATTTGAGGATTTATGGGTAATGAACAGGTAGTCAACAGGTCTTGATGTTTTGTGTGAAAACTCCAGTTGTTAAAAAAAGCAATAATTGAAAATTTACGTATAATGAAGGAGTAAAAATGAATTGAAATTTTACATGAACTGTTCTCAAAATTATGATTTTATTCTATTCGGTTTATATAACATCTGCTTTGGAATAATAAACTATTTACCATATTATTTTGAGATATTATTTGTTGCTGCTACGTGTTTCGCCAGGTGAACTGGACAGTCATTAAACACAAAGAAAGGAGACACCGTATTGGAAGAGTTGCTATTAAATCTGGCAGAAATAAGCTTCGGCGTCCACTTAAGTCGTTAACTTGTAATCAACATGTTTGTGATATGTATGAGTTCCCGATGTGTGTTAATGACATGCTTTACCGAAGTGTGAACCCACCCTAAGCATAGAAAGAGTTACTATCAAACCTTGCAAAAATAAACCTGTTGAAAGTGACACGTATTTGAAACCATACACTTCCAGCCCTACTGTCTCAACCCAGCAGTCTTCCAAGTCATCCACTGCTCTGCATCTTGAGTTCCTTCTTCATATCTTATCAAGTCTATCCACAGCCATTTCATTCTCAACCTCACTGAGCTAATCCTGGAACTCCTTTTTTTTTTTTTTTTTTTTTTTTTTTTTAACTCACTGCAGTTCTTAGTCATGGAACCCGAACAAAACTGGAAAGAAAACACGTTTCCCTCAAGACCTCGTTAGTTTAGACCTGAGAGCACTGACGGCCCCATCGATGGATGAAATTGCCTGGAATTGCTGGAACCGATGGAGAGTGAATTCTCGAAATGTCCGCTTTCCTGGAATCAGGAATTCGGGACTTCGTAGCAGAAGACTTGTGACACTTTGCCACCTCCTGGAGAGATGGAGGGCGTTCATATTCCGATGGTAGGACATCTAGTCTCTCCATCTGAGAATGTGATGTGGCGAGTATCCTGGAAGAGGCCTTAACTTTTCTGAGACCTTGAACTTTCCAGGGGAAGAATATTGGTATTCTGAGGGTATGGAGGATTTTTTTTTCTTCTTTTTTTACCTTTCAAAATGGCTGTTGATTATCATGCTAACTCAGTCACTGGCCTTCATAGGTATCTATTTGAATCACTGCCTTTCACATTATTTCTTTCAACTGAACACCATGATATTCTTGAGTGGCTTCAATTGCAAGTCAGTGACTCCTGAAGGCTTTTATTTCATATGAATAGGGTTCATCTTCTGAATAATAATAATAATAATAATAATAATAATAATAATACTTAGACCTCCCAAAGACATTTGCAAGCTCTTAAACATCTTGAGATAAGGATGTTTGCCTCTGATCATATTACCAACGAGACAAGGTACTACTTGCCAAACCTTTGAGGGGAGAGGTTTGTTGTGTCTCTTGAACACTTCAGATTCCAGAGAGAGAGAGAGAGAGAGAGAGAGAGAGAAAGTCTCCTTCTCCTAGAAGACGTATCTCCTCGACGTCGTCTCCTCCTCCTGCTCCTCATCCTCCTCCCTGCAGCGGCTTTTATGACGTCATGAAAGCCATGGTCACAATAACAGCAGAGTTATTTGTATTTTTAGAGTCCCTGGACCACCTACGCGCGGAAATTATTATAATCTGGTATTGATATCCGGCATCTTTACGGCTGTCGAAGCCCAAAGCTGTGGCCTATAAACTTTTATATGCCTTGGTTATTGGCCATTGCTTGCACCGTGATGAGAATTGAAATGGATGAGAAGGGGTAGGGGGGTTATGGGAAAGGGGGAGAGGTGGAGGGGGAGGGGAGGAGATAAGCAATGCAAAGTTCCCGGCAGCAGCAGCAGCGGTTTGTTCAAATCGAACGGGCGCCCAGTTTTAATGGCGACGGCTGATGGCAGAGAGATCGAGCTTGGTGTATTTGGGTTTTTAGTCAGCTGAGTGAAGAACGGTTAGGTAAGACGGGCGGGGACGAAAATGCTCGGTAAGTAAGAATAACAATAATAGCAATAACACAATAACATGATTAATGACCAAACAAAAACTTCTTTCAATTTTCTTCTGAAGATTGAAAAAGAAACCCACAAAATTACTGTGTATAGCGTGTTTACTTATGAAAAAAAAAACAAAAATAATATGTAAATACTTATAAGTAAACACGTTATACACAGTAATTTTGTGGGTTTCTTTTTCAATGATTAATAACATAAATTATCACAATGAAAACGATGATTTTGATAACGATGTCACTACCAATCTTGTGATATGGAGGGAGAAGCAGTTGACAACGAAAGAAAAGCAAAAAAACAGCGAAAAAGCCAAAATACCATAAAAATAACATTGACAGGAAGCTGCCAAGTTGAAAATAATAACAGTGAATGTCATGGCGTGAACCATCAGGTTACGATAATACCATAAGAAACAATAATTATTATAATCATAATGACGACGATGATAGTTTAATTACAATACAATGATGGGAAAAAACTGCCAAATTGAAAATAATAACAGCAAACGTAAAGGTGTCAACAATCAGGTTATGATGATAGCATACGAAACAATAATTATGATAATCATAAGGATGATAGTTTAATTACAAATATTTTTTTGTCTTACGCAAATAACTAAGGTTAAGCAAGGCAATGGTTTTAATTCAAGGTTTTTTTTTATTTAAGTAACCAGGACTTACAGTTCCTGAAGATTTAACTGACCACCAAAACTGAACTCGCTAGGGAAACTGGCTCACAAATCTCTCCTTATTTTCATAAGGAAATTCACAGTGAAATGGGATCAAACATAGAATTTAGGCCAAGGGCCAACCACTGTGGACTTACAAATCTCTCTCCTGAATTTCGTAAGGAAATTCACAGAGAAATGGAACGAAATGGAGTATAGAATTTAGGCCAAAGGCCAAGCAATGTGACCTGTGATGAGGTCATTCAGCGCTGGAAGGGAAACTGAGGAAAATATAAAGGTCTGAAAAGTTTAACAGGAGGAAAACCTCAAAGCAGTTGCACTATGAACCAACTGTCAGGAAAGGGTGGAAAGCAAGATGGAAGAAAGAGAATATGAAAGGAGGTACAGCAAAAGGAACAATAGGTGGTTGCAAAGAATCTCAAGCAATGCCTACGGTGCACCGCGTGAAGTGCCCTGACGGCGCTAAATCCCTACGGGTGTTCACGAGAGAAATCTCGTGTTGGCGGCATCTAGAAGTAATGAGTACACAGCCTTTAGCATCTTGGCTTCTGTTAAAATTTTCGACTTTGACAAATCTAGGTCCGACCTCTAGTGTGTCTCAGCTACTAAGGGGACGAGAGGACGCGTGCATAAACACACACACACGCATGCATACACGTACACACACGTACACACAAACTCAGCATCACAAACCTACAAAGCTGATTTTGTGTTTATTTAAAATCCACATAAAATTGTTCTCTGACTGTGACTGCTAAACTCTTGAGAGAAACAAGTTGTATTCAGGATCACTCGTATTGATAAGACACTGAATTTCTTTTCAGATTATTATGAGAGAATTCCGATGAAACGCTGAAATTAATATGCTTTCTATTCATAATTTTATAACTAAGTTTCATGAAAATATTTCTTGGCCATTATCTAAGATCAGACCTGGAATAAAATACGATTTTATAACATAAATAAACATACAAATTCGCATGTGTAAACACTCAAGAAAAAAAAGCACTTGTTTTCAGAATAAACATATAAAAAAGGGGGCTTAATAACCAGGATGGGTTAAGAAGTAGGGGGGGGGGGCATGGAGTGGGGGGGAGGTGTGGGGGTGGGGGGGCGGGGGGGTGTTGTCCTAAAGCACGACTGACTTGATGGAAGAAGCAAACAACTTCCACGAACTTGGATGGCGTTGAATCGAAGAGGAAGGCGTGGATAAAAAAAAATGAAAAATAAATAACAATAAAATGAATGAGAAGTCTGGATTCCTTTATAGCCTAAACCCTTGTTTTTTTTTCTCCTCCTTCATCTTCTTCTTCTTCTCCTTCTTCTTCCAGATCCTATGAATAGCTTTGGCCTCAGGAGCTTTTTTTTGAAGTGGCTGGGATTATGTAATAATGTTTCCCTGTGTCTAGACAAAGTGTGTTACGTTTTATTCCTTATGGCAAAAGGAATCCAGCTTAGCTGTGGCTGGGAACTGTATGTGAGTTAGTTACTGTCATTGATTTTTATTGTTTTTTTCTTTTGTTGCCGCTAAGGCCATTGGGAGCTTTCATTCACTTTTAATTTTGTTATGGGTAAAGAAACTATCGCCACGCCCCCTTTTTGGAAGACTCGCGTTTGCCTGGGCCCACCAGTACACATGCAACGTCTGGGATCATAAGAAAGGGATTATGGCTCGCATTCCCATCCCTATAGACTCGCAGACAAAGCCACCTCCATAGTTTTCTTTTAGAGAAAACTAATATATATATATGTGTGTGTATACACACACACACACACACACACACACACACATACATATATATATATATATATATATATATATATATATATATATGTGTGTGTGTGTGTGTGTGTGTGTGTGTGTGTGTGTGTATATAAGGATGAGCCAAGGAGATCAAGGACACGATTCCTCGGATCACAGAACTCCTTCTTAGGATTCAGGAGGACTTTTCCAAAATTACTTAAACTTGTCCATTCGAAGGTAGTGTAATGATGAACAGTTTATATATATATATATATATATATATATATATATATATATATATATATATATATATATATATATATATGTGTGTATATATATATATATATATATATATATATATATAAATATATATATATATATATGTATGGATACTGTTCATCATTAAACTACGTTCCAATGGACGAGTTTAAGTAACTTTGGAAAGCCCTCCTGAATCCTACGAAGGAGTTCTGTGATCCGAGGATTCGTGTCCTTGATCTCCTTGGCTCATCCTTCGTCAGAAGTTGTTGGTGTTCAGAAGAAAACAACGATAACTGAGCAATAGAGGAGGAACCATTTTTTTAAACTTAGCAGAAATATGCCTCTTGATTTAGTCACCCTCTATGGAGAAAGGCAAAACTCTTACGTAGCTAGATAAAAATATTCAAAATAAAACTGTAGAGAGTTTTCGAAAATCTGTAGGATCACCCTTGTCAGTCTCAAAAGCTCTCTAAACAGTTATATATTTCAATATTTTCGTACAGATACGTAACAGTGGATTTGTGTAGCTATTATAATAATAATAATAATAATAATAATAATAATAATATAATAATAATAATAATAATAATAATAATATAATAATAATAATAATAATATTATATTATTATTATTATTATTATTATTATTATTATTATTATTATTATTATTATTATTATTAAACAATTCCATATATATTTACATATTTTCGTACTGATACGTAACAGTGGATTTATGTAGCTATTATTATTATTATTATTATTATTATTATTATTATTATTATTATTATTATTATTATTATTATTAAACAATTCCACAATTACGTAACTGCACAAATATATTTAGAAGTAAAATTATTTAGAGAGCTTTAACGAATCTATACAACTCCCATTTTTGAAAAGGGAAATCGAGCAGATTCTCGAAAGTTATCTGTACAGTTTTATTTGTAAAATATATTGGTAGAGTTATATAACTTTGGATTTATGCGTTCATCTTAAGACTTACGCTATTACGAGAATTTTTAATTCTCAATGTAAGGCCAATAGAAAATTGTGTGATTTTCAATCATATTTTTAATGGTCATTAAACTCTAAAAAGGGGGAATTAGTGTTAAAATCTGTTTTAAAAGCATTCAACTGGTTAAAGATTTTGACTGTAAGGGCAATGATAACTTTAGGATTAAGATTAGGTTAAGTTTCAGTAATATTCTTAGGCTAAGATCAAAGCAATACTATATTTCATCATCTTTGATTATGGCGACTGGATTATACAAAGAAAAAATAAACAGATTGCCTATACGCGGTATGTTTCCTGAGGGATAAATGATGTATGTATTTATATAGTATTATATATATATACTATATAATTATATATCTATATATATATATTCTATATATATATAATTATATATATAATATATATAATTATATATATATATACAGACAGACAGACATCCACCAAACACAAAGAATAGCACAAACGTGCACAAAAGTAAAAACAGTAATTGCTTCCCTGGCCCCCACCTCCGCCCTCTCTCTCTCTCTCTCTCTTCTCTCTCTCTCTCTCTCTCTCTCTCTCTCTCTCTCTCTCTCTCTCTCTCTCTCTCCTGACCGCCTCCGAGTGAGAATAGAAAGAGAGAAAGAGGAAGGAAAATTCTATTAAATTGCTGGATTTGGGAGATCTTGTTGAAGACTCCAAGGAGGAGGAGGAGGAGGAGAAGATGGTGAAGGAGGAGGAGGAGAAGGAGGAGGAGGAGGGGGTGGAGGAGGAGGTTCTACGGAGAAACGCTGAGAGCTATAAGGATATAGTGTGTGTATATATATTATATATATATATATATATATATATATATATATATATATATATATAAGGGCTTTGCTCGCTCGCTCTCTCTCTCTCTCAACTCTCTCTCTCTCTCTCTCTCTCTCTCTCGTCTCAGGGAGCCGAATATCATAGCCTTGGATGTCTGTTGTGGCGAATGGAGGGGGCAAAAAAATAAAAATAAAAAAAAATAAAAAAAATAAAAGTGGTTCATGGAAACAACCAAAAGTTTTGCTTGGACCTTCTGTGGCAGGAATGAATGAAGGAGATCTCAGACTTGAAAGGATACGTTTTTTTTTCATAGCCTCGACGGGATGATGGAGCCTTTTTTTTTGTCTCTTAAAAGAGTTTGGTGCTGAAATGGTTATAAATATAAATATATATATAGGTAATATATATATAATATATATATATATATATATTAATGCATATATATATATTAATTATTAATATATGCATTTATTTATATAATATATGTATATATATATATACATATATCTTATATATATATATATATATCCATGTAATAAATGAGCTCTCTTCATTTATTGAGAGAGAGAGAGAGAGAAGAGAGAGAGAGAGAGAGAGAGAGAGAGAGAGAGAGAGAGGCATAGTTAAACAGAGAGAGATTTGAAAAAAGAGAGAGGTAGTATGATAAAGGGGAGAGAGAGAAGAAAAATAAACAGATTTTACCAACAGAGTAATCATTTTCAATACCCCTTTCACTAATAGAATAAGCCTCCTGAATATTTGCTTTCACTAACGGAAAAAAGTTCCGGAATAGCCCTTCACCAACAGATTAAATTTCTGGAATAACCCTTCTGGAATATCGGTTTCACCAACAATAAATTTCCAGAATATGCCTTTCACCAACGGAATAAACATCCGGAATACCCCTTTCACCAACATAATAAACATCTGAAATATGCCT
>NC_061109.1:90274559-90299559 GCF_015104395.2 Macrobrachium nipponense
TGGTTGATTTTTGTTGCCTCTTTTCTTGAGTGGTACCCGGCATCCATCTTCTGTTAGTACTTTGTCATGGGAATCCATTATTATTATTATTATTATTATTATTATTATTATTTTATTATTATTATCATTATTATTATTATTATTATCATTTTCAAAAACTGAAACCTTATTCATATGGAACGAGCCCACCAAAGGGGCCATTATAGAATTGAAATTCTTTAAGCTTTCAAATAATATTATGCTGTTCATTAGGAAGAAGTACGACGAGGTAAAGGGAAATCCAGGAAGCAGATAAACCACGTATTAAAAAGAGAAAAAAAATTAACAAACGGATAAAACTGAACTGTGGATGTGCAAAGCCATAGATAATTACGGGTTTTGAGAAGTGATGGAAGTATATACAGCTGTTATTCTAAGTAATACATGCTGAGTGGTAATACATTGTTATGGTAATTTTCCAAACATCATTTTCTTGAATATTTTGTTTATATAATCATTATCTTAATAATCTATGAATACATATTCGTTCCAGTGTAAGGAATATGTACGCTATAGTTACAGGTATGATGTATGGATATACAAATACAAATATATATATATATATATATATATATATATATATATATATATATATATATATATATATATATATATAAACAGGTATAAAAATCAGTTACAACAGCCAGACGTAATGTTAGGAGACATGGCTGGAGACTGAATGGACTCGGAAAAAAATTCTGAGGGTAACAGAAAAAACAAGAAAGAAGAGAGGGAGAGAGAGAGAGAGGGTGACTAACGGGCCGTTAGCCAACGTGTAATGGCGTGGAAGTAGTCCAATTGTTCAAGGAAGGCGACAGTTTCTTAATGTATATAGAAATTCTCTCTCTCTCTCTCTCTCTCTCTCTCTCTCAATAGTCCTTTGAAGTTAACATTTAAGATGGATAAGTGAGGAACTGTTACATCGTTAACGAGGTCAATGAAGAGGGCTCGGAACTTATATAAGTCTAGGGTGTTCGATGTTATAATTTTCTTCTTCTTCTTCTTATTTTTCTTCTTCTTATTCTTCTTCTTCTTCGTCTTTGACAGGATTAGATTCGCATCACGTAATAAATGAAAGGAATCGGAAGATATGCTCAAAGACGGAGTTCTGAAGAGCGGGGGGGGGGGCAGAGGGGGATATTGGTGTTTATTTTTTATATAAGGACTCACTGGGTGAAAAGTGGATATGCTTTGGCGTATATATATGTATAAGTACATAAAACATACGTATGAATGTATATAAAATTTGAAACTAAAATTTGTGTGTAATTAATAGTAATATATTATAATTATATGTATATATATATATATATATATATATATATATATATATATATATATATATATATATATACTCTTAAAAACTCACAGTGGATGGACGTGACTACATGATATAATCGAATACCACAGGAAGAATACTAGGCAGAAATTCGAATTTCTGCCTATCATTTATTCTGTGGTATTCGCTTATACATACATCATATATAACCTAAATATCTCACTATCAAGATATCACACTTTCGTATCAAAGGAACTGATTCATAAATAATGAAGCCTTGTAGAACCCTCCTCGCCAATATATAAATATATAAAAAAAGAGAAAAAATAATTCGTCAAAACTTTTGGCAAAGGCAAGTTATATCTTCTACATATTTCAAAAGAGCTGGAACCATTCCTTTTGGAATGGTGCCAAAAATCGTCAACTTTTCTCGCCCCCTCCCATCCCCCCCCACACACACTCGCCCCCCTCCCCAAAAAAACTAAAAGTTAACATAAAATGTAAAATCACGAAGTGGTGAAAGTATTCAGGAAAATATATATCAATTAGAAATTATCTATTATAACGGCTGTAATTATTTCATATTTGGAACTCACAAAAAGGTAATATTAATATAATATATAATATATATAATATATAGTATATATATATATATATATATATATATATATAATAATATATATTAGGATTGTTAAAAATCATTAGAGGATGTACAAAACTTGTAGAAATACATACATACATATATATATATGTATGTATTTCTAGTGGGATCGATCTCGTGTTTCCACTAGTGTTGCGCAGTTGATACTGGCCCATAGGGAACATTCTGAGACATTTTATGAATGCAATATATTTTCATTATGATTTTATTATAAGTAAAAAATTATATGCACCTTGACGTATGTATTCTACTTACGTCAATCATTATTTTCCTTACATAATTTTGTATTTATTTAGCACTTACTATCTGTTGATCATTCTTTATTTCATTCTGCTCTTTAAGTACTACTATGTAAATTGAATGGTTTATTACAGATCTAAATGGTTTATTATAGATCTAAATGGTTTATTATAGATCTAAATATTTCCACATCTTGAAGAAAGACTATGAATATCTCGAAATCTGTATTCTGCACAGAGATTTAGACCGAGTTTGTTTAGAGCCTCTGTGAGCGTTTGTGCCCAGATTTCTCAGTAATTTGTGCCTTCATCGGGTGAATGTTTGTGACCAGATTTCTCGCTAGTTTTTGTCTTCATCAGGTGAATGTTTGTGACCAGATTTAGCGGTAGTTTGTACCTGGAATCAGTGGCTGTTTGTAATCAGAGTTCATGAGAGCTTGTACCTTGACCAGGCGAATGTTTGTGACTAAACTTCGCGAGAGCTTGTTCCTGTCTTAGGTGGATGTTTGTGACCAAATTTCACAATTGTTTGTGTCCAGATCCGGTGATTGTTTGTGGCCAGATTTAGCGAGAATTTGCGTCTGGATTAAATGATTGTTTGTGCCCAGATCCGGGAAGTGTTTGTGGCAACATTAGGCAAAAGTATAACCCGACATCCCGTGACTGTTTGTGACCAGACTCTACTCAAGGTTGTGTCTAGATTTCGCGATTGTTTGTGCTAAAATTCTACGGAAGATTGTACTTCTGTTTAACTTCAAAATATTAGAACATTCCAGTCCGTGGTAACTTATTTAACAAATTAATGGTATTTGCAAACCGTTCCTCATGAATGTTTGTTGATTTTTGACAGATATGATAGATAATGTAAACAATCACCAACCTCCGGCAAGCTTCGCTGCCGTTGGTCGAAAACACCCGGTTTTACTGAGCGAGCGCCAATAGGCGCGCTCGGCGGACGGTACGCAGTGTTTACGTCCACGGCCGTGCAAAGCCGTTCCCCGCTCGTTAAAAACATTAATCTAGGCGCAGCCGACAAACATAACCTGGCTGATATTGTCTGACGTGAAGTGAAAGAGAGATGCGGACGAAAGTAATTGCTAGTCTCGCTTGTTTCCATCGAAGGATGAGCGGTTTCTTGGTTTGCCAATTTTTCGTTTTTAAGTTGTATTCCAGCAGACGCTTTTGTTGCTATGTCAATTGATAACTGGTCCTCTTTTCCTGCAAAGGGCGACTAGACTTGCTGATCAGCAGCTTCCATTTCGCAGTAAATTGTTTTTTTTTGTATGGTGTTTTTACGTTGCATGGAACCACCAATGGTTATTCAGCAACGGGACCAACGGTTTGACGTGACTTCCGAACCACGTCGAGAGTGAACTTCTATCACCAGAAATACACATCTCTTAACACCTCAATAGAATGATCGAGAGTCGAACTCGCGACCACCGAGGTGGCAGGTCAAGACCATGGCCACTGAGGCGCTTATTATGCAGTAAATGTGCCTCAGTGTCGAAGTTTCTCAGTTCCAGAGGTCCTTTATTCCTTCCACCGCTGCACTGTGAAACAGCCTCCCTACTGAGGATGTCAAGCATATAGAAATATAAACCCTCAAAAGTTCGAGTGAAGATGCGATGCATTACTACCATAAAACAATTCACCTTTTACCTTAATCGTTAATTAACATTTTCCTTTATTTATTTGTTTATTTATCTCCTTTTTTAACTGCTGATTTCTCTCTTTTGTACTTCGTATTATTTTCTGTAATTTCTTGCAAATAAATACTCTATTCTTTGGAAGCCTGAATTTCAAGTTAGTGGCCCCTTTGGTCTCGTTCCAGGTTTATCTTCTGAATAATGATAATGATAATGATAATAATAATAATAATAATAATAATAATAATAATAATAATAATAATAATAATAATAATAATAATAATAATAATAATAATAAAGAGAACACCAGAGTAGAAGAGAGAGAAAGGGTAAAAATTCATAAGTATCAAGACCTGGCAATAGAAATAAGATTAAGAAGGATATGGGATATGCCAGTGGAAATTGTACCCATAATCATAGGGACACTAGGAGGCACGATCCCAAGATCCCTGAAAAGGAATCTGGAAAAACTAGAGGCTGAAGTAGCTCCAGGAATCATGCAGAGGAGTGCGCTCCTGGAATAAGCGCACATAGTAAGAAAAGTGATGGACTCCTGAAGAGGCAGGATGCAACCCGGAACCCCACACTATAAATACCCCCCAATCGAATAGGATGACTGTGATAGAGCAATAATAATAATAATAATAATAATAATAATAATAATAATAATAATAATAATAATAATAATAGACTAAAGAACTAGCCAGCGATGACACCTGACAATGGCTACAGAGGGGAGAGCTAAAGAAGGAAACTGAAGGAATGATAACAGCGGCACAAGATCAGGCCCTAAGAACCAGATATGTTGAAAGAACGATAGACGGAAATAACATCGCTCCCATATGTAGGAAGTGCAATACGAAAAATGAAACCATAAACCACATAGCAAGCGAATGTCCGGCACTTGCACAGAACCAGAACAAAAAGAGGCATGATTCAGTGGCAAAAGGCCTCCACTGGAGCCTGTGCAAGAAACATCAGCTACCTTGCAGTAATAAGTGGTACGAGCACCAACCTGAGGGAGTGATAGAAAACGATCAGGCAAAGATCCTCTGGGAATATGGTATCAGAACAGATAGGGTGATACGTGCAAATAGACCAGACGTGACGTTGATTGACAAAATCAAGAAGAAAGTATCACTCATTGATGTCGCAATACCATGGGACACCAGAGGTGAAGAGAAAGAGAGGGAAAAAATGTTTAATTATCAAGATCTGAAAATAGAAATAAGAAGGATATGGGATATGCCAGTGGAAATTGTACCCATAATCATAGGAGCACTAGGCACGATCCCAAGATCCCTGAAAAGGAATCTAGAAAAACTAGAGGCTGAAGTAGCTCCAGGACTCATGCAGAAGAGTGTGATCCTAGAAACCGCGCACATAGTAAGAAAAGTTATGGACTCCTAAGGAGGCAGGATGCAACCCGGAACCCCACACTATAAATACCACACAGTCGAATTGGAGGACTGTGATAGAGCAAAAAAAAAATAAATAAATAAATAATAATAATAATAATAATAATAATAATAATAATAATAATAATAATAATAATAATAATAATCTATGAATAATGAAACTGACATAGACCTCTCTAATAATAATAATAATAATAATAATAATAATAATAATAATAATAATAATAATAATAACAACAACAACATCATAGGGTAATGAAACTGACAAATAACTCTTTTATCTATTTATTGTCGTCAAGGTCATTGACATAAGGCTCTATTGCTATAACGTGACGTCATTTTTTTGGATGGCATTCTCACAGAGGAGTCGAAGCATCAAACAATTCCATTTCATAACCAATAAATTCACCCATTAATCGGATTTAATAAGATGACTTAAGTCGGTCATAGGACTGGCTAGTTGTTCTAATATATATATATATTATATATATAATATATATATATATATATATATATATATATATATATATATATATATATATATATATATATATATATATATAGTAGTATTCACACATATAAGTCCAGTTGCCCACGGCAGTTCTGGAATATTCATTCATATATTCCTGCACAATCGGTATTAATAATAATAATAATAATAATAATAATAATAATAATAATAATAATAATAATAATAACCTTTAAGACAAGCAAGGCTTTGAAAACTCTACGGGACGTAAACACCAGATTACATCGAACGAGTGATCATCGATTCTTCCCGAGTCCGTCCATTCTTGGGGTAATTTCCTGCAATTTCCTTCCCGTAATTTATTACAATGACGGCTGAGAGAGAGAGAGAGAGAGAGAGAGAGAGAGAGAGAGAGAGAGAGAGAATCGGTACAACGGGAGCTAGACGATTAATAAGAGGGAGAGAGAGAGAGAGAGAGACCTTTCGTTACGGATACAACCTTAATGGTAACAACACCCTCCATAGCAATAAGTTATCAGCTGTTTTAGATAATAATAATAATAATAATAATGATAATAATGATAATAATAATAATAATAATAATAATAATAATCCCAACGTTTCGCCACTTTCACAAGCAACATGATCAAGAGCAAGAAGCAAGCGACCAATCAGAATCGGTGACCTCGTGACGTCACGATGTGAGGTCACCAACATCCTTAAACCACAAAATGTTTGCGAATACAAGTGTCTTAGATGACTTCAGTAGGTTGGGCTGAGTTCAGAGGTCTACAGTAGGTCTCTTAAAAATTTTATTGCTATTTTAAGGTAGTGGTCATATCACTGATGGTGTTAACAATGAAATGTTTAATATAGGTACAAGCAAAAGTAGTAGTAGTAATAATAATAATATCAATAGCTCTACAGAATCTCTGATCTCCTATTATAAAAAAAAAATAAATACAAACTCTAATAGAACAGTAATCCCTTCAGACCCTCGCTTAGATAAGCGAATGTTTTTTTTGTTTTATTTTTTCTATCTCAGATCCTAAAGTGACATTACACGAAAAAATTACAATAATAACAATAATAATAGTAATAGGTCAACAGACTCTAGGCTCTCTTCTTACTTAAAAATAAAAAAAATAAATAAAAACTATGGAACAAGAATCCCTTAAGACCCTCGCTTAGAGAAATAATTTTTTTTCACTCTCTCTCCAAGACCCAAACGCGACAAACGCCAGACTTGGGCCATTACTGGGGCCTGTAAGGGCATTGCATCTACAGAAAAAAGGATAGTCGACACTATGCCAGAAAAGGTCATTATAACTGAGCCCCAAATCATGGGATGGTCATCGTGTCTCTTATATTAAACTCTCTCTCTCTCTCTCTCTCTCTCTCTCTCTCTCTCTCTCTGTAGGACAGACGCCTGCCTGGATGGTGACCTCTATTGAAAAGGGAGCCTGATGACTTTTGATGCTATTAATCTAGACATATTTTATAGTGTGTGACTATGAGACTGAATGTTTGTGTGTGTGTGTGTGTGTGTGTGAGAGAGAGAGAGAGAGAGAGAGAGAGAGAGAGAGAGAGAGAGAAGTGGGGGGGACGTCGTCGGGGAATGAATGTAAAAAAAATCCTCAGAGAAGAAAGTAAAGTTCCATACGAACGAATGAAGATAGTAAGGAAAAGAGAGAGAGAGAGAGAGAGAGAGAGAGAGAGAGAGAAACGAGTGATACTGAGGATATGTGAAGATTTTGGACAGACAAAAATATTGTTGCAAATACTGTCCCCTTTTTATTTTTGCATTTGCCTTTTCCTATTCATTCCTATTCATATCACCAACATTATTAGGTGTAACCATCGTTATAATAATAATAATAATAATAATAATAATAATAATAATAATAATAATAATAATAATAATAATAATAATCACCAATGCACGGACAATACATGAGACAGACTAAAAAACTGGCCAGCGATGACACATGGCAATGGTTACAGAGGGGAGAGCTCAAGAAGGAAACTGAAGGAATGATAACAGCGGCACAAGATCAGGCCCTAAAAACCAGATATATCAAAAGAACGATAGATGGAAATAACATCTCTCCCATATGTAGGAAGTGCAATACGAAAAATGAAACCATAAACCACATAGCAAGCGAATGTTCGGCACTTGCACAGAACCAGTACAAAAAGAGGCATGATTCAGTGGCAAAAGCCCTCCACTGGAGCCTGTGCAAGAAACACCAGCTACTTTGCAGTAATAAGTGGTACGAGCACCAACCTGAGGGAGTGATAGAAAACGATCAGGCAAAGATCCTCTGGGACTATGGTATCAGAACAGATAGGGTGATACGTGCAAATAGACCAGACGTGACGTTGATTGACAAAGTCAAGAAGAAAGTATCACTCATTGATGTCGCAATACCATGGGACACCAGAGTTGAAGAGAAAGAGAGGGAAAAAATGGATAAGTATCAAGACCTGAAAACAGAAATAAGAAGGATATGGGATATGCCAGTGGAAATTGTACCCATAATCATAGGAACACTAGGCACGATCCCAAGATCCCTGAAAAGGAATCTGGAAAAACTAGAGGCTGAAGTAGCTCCAGGACTCATGCAGAAGTGTGTGATCCTAGAAACGGCGCTCATAGTAAGAAAAGTGATGGACTCCTAAGGAGACAGGATGCAACCCGGAACCCCACACTAAAAATGCCACCCAGTCGAATTGGAGGACTGTGATAACAACCCCCCCCAAAACCCCCCAACAATGAAATAATAATAATAATAACAATAATAATAATAACAATAATAATAATCTATAAATAAAAAATAAACAATAGAGAATCCTTAGACTCCAGCCTTCACAAGCCAGACGCCTAGGAGAGTCTGATTGATTGATCTACCATTGTTATCTGGCGTTGCAGCAGGCTATGGAGACGCTGTAGACTATTAATTCTCTCTCTCTCTCTTGCTCTCTCTCTCTCTCTCTCTCTCTCTCTCTCTCTCTCTCTCTCTCTCTCGTTCAAGCTATAAAGAAATAGGCCTCCTGATACTCACTTTCTTTGTTACCTCTCTCTCTCTTAAATAAAATAAATAATCTCTCTCTCTCTCTCTCTCTCTCTCTCTCTCTCTTCTCTCTCTCTCTAAATAATCCTCTCTCCTCTCTCCTCTCCTCTCTTCTCTCTCTCTTAACCCCCTAAAAATAAATAAATCTCTCTTTCCCTCTCTCTTCTTAATCGTGTAATCATAAATTAATTTTCGTGATATATAAATAATAATATGAAATCTCTCTCTCTCTCTCTCTCGTCTCTTCTTCTTCTTCTTCTTCTTCTTCTTCTTCTTCTTCTTCTTCTTCATGGAAGACTTAAGACTCTCCAGAAGGTATATACATAGACTCGAGATCCTCTACCTCCGGATATTAAAGAGGGAATGGATCCGCTTACCTGGGAATCCAATCCCAAGTTGAAGCTACTCGATTTCCTTACACTCACCTCATTTCCATCTACTTCCATCCTGAGTTTCACTTTTTTTCTCTCTCTCGCTTTCTTTTTCACTTTCTCTCGTCTTACTTTTTTTAACTCCTAAAGTTTGTCTATTCCTTTTTACTGTTTTTTTTTGTAATTTACATTTTTTTTTTAACTTTTATTCTCCCTAATTATCATATTCTTTTATTTGACTTTCACTTTTTTCTCTCGCCGTTTCTCTCGCTTTTTCTCGTTTCTCTCACTCTTTTTTTAACTCCTAAAGTTTGTCTGTTCATATTTACGTTTATTTAAATTTACCTTATTTTTATCACTTTCATTCTCCCTAATTATCATCACATTCTTTTATTCGACTTTCATTTTTTTCTCTCGCTTTCTCTTTCACTTTCTTTCGTCTCTCTCTCTCTTTAACTCCTAAAGCTTGTCTGTTCAATTTTACAGTTTTTTAAATTTAGCTTTTTTTTACATTTATTCTCTGTAATTATCATCTCATTCTTTTATTTGACTTTCACTTTTCCCCTATCTTTCTCTATCACTTTCGTTTTCTACACGTAAAGTTTAGTATGTGTTTATTTTTACGGCTATTTAAATTTACCTGTGTTTTTTTTACATATATTTTCCCTAATTGTTATCTCATTCTTTTATTTGACTTTCACTTTTTTCTCTCACTTTCTCTCGTTTGATTTTATTTTCTCTCGCTTTCTCCTCGTCAAGTTTATCTGTTGGTTTTTGTGATTATATAAATCTACCTTATCATTTTTCAACAGTATTCTCGCAATTATCTCATTCTTACATTTTGTACGTCACTATCTTCTGTCTTTCTTATTCACATCACTATCGTCATCATCACGAAGCAGTTCATAATTTATCACTTTTCACCACTGTTCTCACCATAACCATCTTATTCTTTTATTATAAGTCACTATCTTCTCTGTATAATTCTCATCACAATATCTTGACTAGTATATTGTCTAATCGCCACTATCAACAATATTAATTTGTTTCATTGTTAATCATTGCATTTTAATAGAATTATTTGGCTTCTTAAATAACAGAGGAAAAATCCTGTTTCCTTAAATCCAGGATTTGTAAAAATCTGTGCCAAGCAATTGCCATATTTCATATTTACAGATATCTACAGTTAATCACATGGCAGTGCAAGTACACTGTATGTGTTCTATACAGGATATTACGCTGAGGAATGCATTCGTGATAATAATTACTGCAAGTTGCTAAATATGTAATTACAGGGTTTTATTTTGACCAAAGCTAATGGACGGTAGCTACATTCAATTTTCAAAGTATTGCTAGTTGCAAGGGGTAATCTCTCTCTCTCTCTCTCTCTCTCTCTCTCTCTCTCTCTCTCTCTCTCTCTCTCTCTCTCTTCTAAATACTTACATGAATGTTACGTTTGTGATCAGTTTACCTACATGATTGTTACGTATGTGATCCATTTACCTAAAAGAACGTTACGTTGTGATCCATTTACCTAAAAGAACGTTACGTATGTGATCCGTTTGCCTAAACGAACGTTACGTATGTGAACCGTTTACCTAAAATAACGTTACGTTGTGACCCGTTTACCTAAACGCACGTTACATTGTGACCCGTTAACCTAAACGAACGTTACGCTGTGACCCGTTCATCTACACGAACGTTACGTGTGTGACCCGTTTACCTAAACGAACGATGCGTATGTGATCAGTTTACCAAAACGAACGTTACGTATGTGACCCGTTCTCCTACACGAACGTTACGTATGTGATCCGTTTACCTATGCCAACGTTACGAATGTGATCCGTCTACCTAAACGAACGTTACGTATGTGATCTGTTTACCTAAACGAACATTAGGTATGTTTCCGTAGTAAAAAATGAAAAGAACAAAACAAAATTAAAGGAAAGAAAAAACACCAACGCAGCTACACAAATACGAACCCAAGTTGTCAGGGGGAATCAAACAATGCTAATTTAGCGAGTGATTGATGACCTGGGCTTAATCACTGGGAGATAATTGCCACGAACCATTATAAATGTATCGTTTCATCTTCCCGAGTAGTTTGGGGTCATTATTAAGTTATTGAGCCTTTTATCCGGAAATGGGGCAAGATGACTTTACGGCGATATCAATCAAAATATGCTGGAATTTAATTCTCATTAGTTTGTTAAAGACGCTAATTCTCGTTCAATAAAATGTGGGGGAATTTTGTTAACGATTAACACGGAAGAGAAAGATTAGTATTAAGTAGCAACAATAAAACGAAATATTGTTTTATTGGTGATATAAAAGGGATATTAGAACGATTTGGTATTTAAAAAAAATAAAAAGTAATAGTGCATCACGACTTACTTAGAAATCAGTGTAATACCCAAAACTGTCTGGTTAGGTAAGTAGATGGATGTCCACCTGTTTTATAATTTAATCATTGTGTGGTATCTATCATTAATGCTATATATATATATATATATATATATATATATATATATATATATATATGTGTGTGTGTGGTGTGTGGTGTTGGTGTTTGGTTTGTGTGTGTAAATATGTATATACACACACACACACACACACACACACACACACACACACATATATATATATATATATATATATATATATATATATATATATATAAGACAACTTTGACAATTAATCTCGTGTCCATTCAATGAACTTTACGATACAACCTCAGGAATCTGACGTGTATAAGCATTAATGGGTGCTTCAATGAGATCCGAAAACCCCACCAAGTCCGAGAAGGAAAATGCTTAATAAAGAATAAAAATAAAAAGTATTAAGAAGCAAATGCCAAGGAATTCTATTAACGTAACGAAAACCGAGGCTCCTGGAATAAAAAGATCTCCGCTCTTTATTCTTGATCTCGACCAGCAGACTGACAAAATCACTTCCAAAATGAATCAAAGGGAAAGTTTGGAAGAAGAAGAAAAACTCCAGAACTTTTTGCTCGTCCAGTCTCTCAGTTGTTTTAGTCACCCCAACAACCCTTACCCCCACGTTCCCCCCCCCCCCCAACCCCACTTCCCCTACACTATGTCCCTGAGACCTTCTTAAATTCCCAGTCTTTCTCATCTAGAGATCTCAATAATTTCCCTAGTCTTTTCATTTTTTCTCTTACACTCTCCTTCTTTTCCCCTAGCCTTCTTCTTCTTGTCCGAATATTCTCCTTTTTTTCCCAAAGCAATCTCCTCTTTTTCCTAGCACTCTATTCCCCTAGCAATTTCCTTTTTTTCTTTGCACTCTCTTATTCCTCTAGCAATCTTCCTTTTTTCCCTAGCACTCTCCTTTTATTCCCCTAGCACTGTCTTTTTTCCTAGCACTCTCCTTTTATTCCCCGCTACACTTTCCTTTTACTAACCTTTTAGCACTTTCATTCCCCTAGCAATCTCTTTTTATTTCCCCTAACATTTCCTATTCCCCTAGCATCTCCTATCCTCCTGATCAATTCCTACAAAACTACAACACTTTTCCCCTACTCCCTAAGCACCCTTTCATTCCCCTAGCAATCTCTTTTTATTCCCCTAACAATTTCCTTTTATTCCCCTAGCAATCTCCTTTTATTCCCTTAGCAATTTCCTTTTTGCCCTAGCACTCTCTTTTTATTCCCTTAGCACTCTCCTTGTTTTTCCTTAGCACTCTCCTTTTTGCCCTAGCACTCTTTTATTCCAAAAGCAATCTCCTTTTATTCCCCTAGCAATATCCTTGTTTTTCCTAGCACTCTCCTTTTATTCCCCTAGCAATCTCCTTTTTTTCACTAGCAATCTCCTTTTTATCCTTAGCAATCTCCTTTAATTCCCCCAGCACTCTCCTTTCCACCTAGCAATCTCCTTTATTTCACTAGCAATCTCCTTTAATTCCCCCAGCACTCTCCTTTCCACCTAGCAATCTCCTTTATATCCTTAGCAATCTCCTTTTTATCCTTATCAATCTCCTTTAATTCCCCCAGCACTCTCCTTTCCACCCAAATTCCTATTCGAAGCAGACTCCAGACAATGGACTTCCATTGAGAGAGAGGAAAATCTTCACCTCGAGAGAGAGAAAAAATAGGATTGGTGGGTCTTGAGTGTCTGTTACGGGAGGAGTTTGTGAATTTTGGGGGTTTTTTTTGGGGGGGAGGGATGACGGGGGGGGGATGGCGGGGGGAAGGGGAAGAGTTTTTCTTATTCAAGTTCTCTCGTGAAGGCAGGAAACACATTTGGTATGAACATAGTTGTTTGTGGATCTTGTATACACTCATGTGAATGTATATTTATAAGCTTGAATGTTCTTATGACTGTGAATGATTTAAGTATAAGTGTAATATACACATTCGCAAGTATATACGTGTATATAGTATGTATATATATATATATATATATATATATATATATATATATATATATATATATATATGTATGTATATACGTGTGTCTAGACATATAATATATATAGATATACTATATATATAGATATATAGATAGTATATATATCTATATATATATATATATCGTATATAATATTAGAATATATATATGTGTGTATATGTATATATATATACATATATATATATATGTATATATATATATATATTTAATATATATATATATATATATATATATATATACCAAGATATATGTGAAGTCAAGTGTGTAAATTCCTGCGAGAGAGAGAGAGAGAAATTATACAATCTGACTGTTTTGTAATCGAGTCTTTTATCTACAGTTAGTAATTCTGAAAATTCTAATATTCCTCAGAGAGTGAGTAACTATCCAAGATTATATACACCAGAAGGCACAATATTTAGCTGAAGTCTATTATAATTACTTGGTATGAAATAATCATCAGTTTTTTCCTAGAATAAATTCTGCTTGTCTCTATGGCATATTGAATATTTCCAACAAACACTTCTCCTAAGGCAACATGCGACTCTATCTCAGCACAAGATACCTAAGGCTTTAATACATTTTGTTGCTAAATTCACTGAAGTCTTGATTCACTAATTTTAAAAAATCATTAACGAAAGGAAAGTTTATTTACAAAATATCAGGTAAGCTTTAGCGGAAATTCGATCACTAGTATGGAAGTTGTTGATAGAATCGAACGTAGAACGCACTAGAACTTCTCCTTTTTTCGAAAAAGGTTCCTACGAAATACTTAAAAGACATACAAGGACTTCCTCCAAAAACGTCGCCAGAGACGATAAATGACGGCGACCGTAAATCAATTGAAGAGACTCATCTCTCGTCTCCGAGTTTTATGACGACGGCCGCCATCTCCACCAGCCCCACGACCGAGGCTGATGTATCCTGAGGTCATTTTGGGATTGGTGAAGCCAGACCGGGAGGCTGAAACCCCTTCCAGATATCTTTGGAATTGGTGAAGCTGGACCGGGAGGCTGAAACCCCTTCCAGATGTCTTTGGAATTGGTGAAGCTGGACCGGGAGGCTGAAACCCCTTCCAGAGATCATTTTCGGATTGGTGAAGCCAGACGGGGAGGCTGAAACCCCTTCCAGATGTCTTTGGAATTGGTGAAGCTGGACCGGGAGGCTGAAACCCCTTCCAGAGATCATTTTCGGATTGGTGAAGCCAGACTGGGAGGCTGAAACCCCTTCCAGATGTCTTTGGAATTGGTGAAGCCGGACCGGGAGGCTGAAATCCCTTTCAGAGGTCACTTCGGGATTGGTGAAGCCAGACGGAGAAGCTGAAACCCCTTCCAGAGGCCATTTCGGGATTCGGAGGCGCGCAACGTTTTTAGAAGACATTTCGAGAGGTTTGATGGATCACTGGTAGTCCTGCTTGGTTGTCCTGCAAAGTCTTTTTTTTTTTTCTCAGGGCGACCTCAGGGTCATATCCGAGAGACGATTTCGGCTGCAGGGAGGGAGAGTGAGCTGCGATATGCGCTCGTCCTGCGACGTGTCGTCGACCTGAAAGACTGGAACGCCGCAGCTCCCGATCTCGTCTGTCCAGGAGCCGCTGGACGGGATGACGGATGGTACCCAGAGACCGTCTAGCATTTCGATGCTGGAAGAAGAAAAAAGGGAAAGTATTAGGACTTTTTTAGGTACACTGAACACTTACGAATATTGAGCAAGAACTGTAGGGAATACTTACATTACTGAGTAAGAAATGCGGGGAACACTTATAGATATTAAGTAAGAACTGTAGGGAGCACTTCCAGTTACTGAGTAAGAAATGTGGGGAACAATTACAGTATTAAGTAAGAACTGTAGGGAACACTTACAGGTACTGAGTAAGAAATATGGGGAACACTTGCAGATATTGTATAAGACATATGGGGAGTACGTACAGATATTGAGTTAGAAATGTGGGAACACTTAAGGATACACACATAAGCCTTCTATAGAGAATCCGTGTAAAAATCACAATCACACATACAACGTAATTTTCAGGATCTCATAGATAATCTAAATCATTATTCACAGTCGCAATACAATTTTTAACATAATTCATGCAATATATCATATGGAGATGTACAAGCACTGAATTCCGGGCATTTATGAAATATTTCCCAAGGCCACTTACTTTGTCGTTTTCTGATTGGTATCTGCAGTTATCCTCAGCGTCCACCACCGTCCTTCTACAACTAATGCCTTGTTTTCTGCAAAAATAAAGTAAAAATGACAATTTTTTTAATGGAATGTCAGTTTTTTTTTTCAGAGAAACCTATGAATATTAATAATTACCTTCAAGTGTCAAAACCCTGTTGATATATTTCATTCGTTGTTATAATCTTGTAACAATGACACTTTGAAAGCTTAAGTCTCGAATCAAATGTTAAAATTATGAAGAGCTTACTTGGCCTTTCAGAGGCTGTATACGTGTCTCTAAAATGTCAGACATTTACTCCCTGGTGATGAAGACACTCCTCTCTCTCTCTCTCTCTCTCTCTCTCTCTCTCTCTCTCTCTCTCTCTCCTTACCTATGAAAGAGACGTAGTGGGAGGCTTCTAAAACCTTCTGGAGGGCGGCTATCTTGAAAGCCCCGTCCATCCCGAAGTTCAAGGTCTTATTGGGGATGGACTGCAGTGATCCTCCACTCACGAGAACTGTTGAAAATATAGTTAAACAAGTTTTAAGATTTCCAATAACTTTGTCTGAAAATCATGTATCTCTTGTAACTTAAAAAGCCTGGGACTATGTTCAAGCTCCAATCGTCCAGAGGACAGAAGTACAGTGGATTTGGAATTTGTTTTGACGTATCTTTAATCTTACATCTTAAATTTCTGCCTGCTCCCATATATAAACTAATATTTTTCAGATGCATGTTGTATTAAGGTTGCTGATATCAAAACTTTTTTCAAATAAGTTCACTTCTGTTCAAGCTACGGTAATTATCAGCGAGTATAAATAATTAAGAATTTCATCATAGACATCATTATAATGTAAGACAGCATACTGGGATATACTTCTTGAAATATTTTTTATTTATTGTTTACATAACAAATATATTACGCACAATTTGACTCTTTGAGTTTTTTGCTCAAATTAGACTAATCTCTATTCGTTTCCTTTAGCTGCTTGTCCTGCCAACATACTAACACTAAAGATGCCAGAAAATATAAAATAATTCTAGGGTTTTTGATACCCAGAGCTACTGGCATTCAATATTATGGTTATAACAAAGAGATGTGAACTTTTCTTGCCACAGATCAAGGCACTAGGTTTTGCTGTTTAAAACTAAAGCAGCAATTCCTTTTTTTTAAGAAAAATGAGAAACAGTGAAAGAAACTGACCTGTTACAGCGGAATCCTTAAGGTGACATTTCACCGTGAGTTTGGTACAGGCATTAAGTAGGTTTGTAGTGATCATTAAGAGCTCTCTTCTTTGACAGGCTATGGCCGCGGGGATTCCCCTTTCGCTCGACAAAGGAGAGAAATGCGTGGAATGCGACTGACGGGAGCTGGGCAGGAAATCACATGGGTAGTTGACCGTATACCCTGAAGGCAGGTGGAGACGCGCCAAGCGCCTCTGTTTAACAGTCGAGTGCCACAGGGCTGCGACTGTGCGCAGTTCGTGCTCCTGACGGTGTGGCTTTTCATTGACGTCCCAAGGAGGGTCTACACTCGCTATCAGAAAGAGGGAATCAGGACATACAGCTGCCCCATGCTTGTGGGACCTAGCCCGCGCATGGATGTCTAGAAACATCCTCGGTAGGAGCAACTGCAGTTCGGTTCCTAGACGAGGCCAGTCTAGTTTCTGAAGTGCTTTGGTGCGCATCACAAAAGGCGCCTCGATGGATTGGCACAGCTGGCACTCGAATAATGAAGTCGTGTATCCTCGAGTGAACACGAGTTGGCCTCCTCCTTCAGCTACTTGTAGACATCCCGCCCTCCAGCGGCCATCTTGTCCTTTACCGGCGCCACCTACCGCCCAGACTCCAGACCACTCAGCCACCCACACAAGTCTCTCCAGCCTGGAGTGGTTGGTTATTTGCGTAAGCTTTGTGCCTAGGAAGACGTAAGGAGTTTTCACGTGGGACAGAATTCTTTTCAGTGCCTTTGCAGTGGATGGACTGGGTTTCTCAATAAGCAAGTTTGGCACGCCTTCCACCGTGGCATCGGTCACCAGGAGAATAGGCAGCCCCGGATAAATGCGCTTGAAATCATCGAGCAGATTGGATATGTGATCCTTCTCAATATCCCATAGGACGGCTGTGACCACCTCCCTCAAGGCCAGAGAGGAGCAATTCATGGTAAAGTATCCCGTATGATAGCGTGGGTACCCCGTTCGCGACCCCGGGAACTGCTCGGGACAAGCCAGGCGCCCATCGACGCGCCCCGGAGCTGGAAGAATAGCCTCCTGACTTTGCTTCCTGGAGCCACTGTTTTCCAGATTCTCAATCAAGGGCAGATGAAGGACGGAGGCCAACTGGCGGAGGAGGTTTTGGTCGCTCGAAGTTGAGAACGCAGAGCGGACGGTGCTAAAGGCTGGTCTAGGCTGTCCAGGGCTGACGCCACTTGGTGCAGAGAGCGCTCGAAGACGTGCCAGTAGCTGTGAGGTGGTCCTCGGCGTGACAGGCATTCCTGACAAGCCTCGGCTCCACCCTCGGCCCATTTGGGGCCTGTCTCTGCTATGACTTTCGAGGCGTGTCTGTCCATTGGGGGGAAAAATTGGTGAAGATTAAGCACTGCACTTGATCCTAGGCTTGAAGTAGGCCACATTTATTTAGTACAACATCTATCAGCGCTGACTATGGTACAATCATGAAATAGCACCAGAAATAGCACCAGCATACAAAACTAACTTAATACACCCATAATAATAACAGATCACTATCGAATATTGAAACTTGAGAAAAATTACAAATCAGGGAACAAATATAATTAAGAAACCCACATACAGTTTCGGAGCATCATATTTCTACGATGAAGAGACAGCATGACGCTCCAAAACTGTATGTGGATATCTTGAATATACTTTTAGTCTCATTTGGTTCTTTCTTTAAAGTCATGTTAATAACAATTATGCAAGAGTAAAGGTTTTCCAAGAAAACATCCTTATAGCATTATTATTGTAATTATTATTATCATTATTCTTATTATAATTATTATTCATAAGATGAACCCTAATCATATGGAACAAGCCCACCACAGGGGCCACTGACTTGAAATTCAAGCTTCCAAACAAATATTATGGTGTTCATTAGGAAGAAGTAAGAAGGGGTAAAGGAACATACAGAAAGAAAAGAGCTCATTAATTAAAAAAAGAGAAAACTAATAAATTAATGAAGCGATAAGAATCTATTTAAATACAGTAATAATCTTAGGGTAATAATGTATTGCGAGAGTAAGTGTCAATGCAGGGAAGCGGTGGAGATGAAAGTGTGACCTCGTCTGCTGATGAAGAGCTGACCTGGGACTCGAGGCCGACGTGGTCAGGGTCAGGGAGATGAGGAGCAAGGTCCAGGAGCAGGAGGCGACGCAGAGGAGAACCAGCTGAACGGCAGCCTGTCTCTTCTCCCGCGAACACCAGACGCGCCCTCTGCAGACTCTCCTGCAGCAGAGGTCGTCTCCCGGAGTTTCATCTGTCGATAAATGTCCAGATATCTCATTTTTTTTACGTGGATAGGCTCTCTCTCTCTCTCTCTCTCTCTCTCTCTCTCTCTCTCTCTCTCTCTCAGTAAATGATAAGAGCTCATTTTCACAAGGAATGGGATTCTCTCTCTCTCAGTAAATGACGAGATCTCGCTTTTACATGGATTGGGTCTCTCTCTCTCTCTAAATGTTGAGATCTCATTTTTACATATATTGGGTTTCTCTCTCTCTCTCACTCTCAATAAATGACGAGATCTCATTTTCACATAGACAGGGTATCTCTCTCTCTCTCTCTCTCTCTCTCTCTCTCTCTCTCTCTCTCTGCATCCCTGACCATCCAAGATTGGAAGATGCAAAATATACCGGAAGATGTACTAGCAACTCTCTGGTAGACATTAGAGGTGCCTCACACTGAGGGACCTGGGGCAACCCGAACGAACTGTAAGGACTGTAAGGACTCTCTCTCTCTCTTCTCTCTCTCTCAATAAATGCCGAGATCTCATTATTACGTGGATTGGGATTTTCTCTCTCTCTCTCTCTCTCTCTCTCTCTCTCTCTGCTCTCATAAAATGCCGGATCTCATTATTACTGGATTGGGATTCTCTTCTCTTCTCCTCTCTCTCTTCTCTCTCCTTCTCAATAAATGCCGAGATCTCATTATTACATGGATTGGGACTCTCTCTCTCTCTCGATAAATACCGAGATAGATCTCATTTTTACATGGATTGGCTCTCTCTCTCTCTCTCTCTCTCTCTCTCTCTCCATTTAAATTATCATTGTCACGATTTCAAGAATGCAACATTTCTATAGCTTAAGTTCGTAAGAACCTTCTATTTTCTTTCACATTTTACCAGACAAACTTTACTGAAATTGTTACAGTAAACAGTCTAATGTATATTCAGAGGAGATAAGCCTTATTCATGTGGACGAAGCCTATGGGGGTCCACTGACTTGGAATTCAAGCTCTCCAAAGAATATGGTGTTTATTTGAAAGAAGTTACATCATAGGAAATGCAGAGAGAAGAGATAATTCGTTAGAGAAAAAGGATAAATTAATAGATAAAAAATGAAAAATAAATTCTTACCAGATTACAACAGCAGGTTATGGTGGATAATAATGGCAAAAATATTAGCAAAATATTTCAACCTTAATAATGATAATATTAATAATTACTAAAATACCGATAATAACTTGTAGCATTAACTAAAATACTGATAATAAGCTTATAGAATTAGCAAGAATAATATCAAAGACAAAATCTTCGACAATAACTTATAGAACTAACAAAAGCACTAACAATGGCTAAAATAATGACAATAACTTACAGCATTAACAAAAATATTAACAAATGCCAAAATGTTAACAATAACCTGTACCAAAAATTGACAATGACAAACATAACAATAAATGTTGCACTAACAAAATATATTGATAATAACAAAAATATTAGCAAAAATATTAACTTGTACCACTAACAAAAATGTTGACAATGACAAACATATAAACAGTAAATGTTGCACTAACAAAAATATATTAACAATAACTTGGTAGTATTAACAAAATTTTAACAATAATGGGAAAAAGAACAAAACTTGCAGAATTAGCATAAAGATAAATAATGACAGTAAAAAAAAAAATTTCTGGCGTGCAATTCGTTACTTTAGGCGTTCAGACATATAAAAACACACCCAAAAGTCTGTAACTGTATTTTGTCAGCCAAATGAAGTAAAAAAAAAATACAACACATCAAAACAAGAATACTATGGAAAAAAACACAAAAAAATACAAAAACTTAACACAGTGAAATCAGTAAATCTTTTCCCCCCCAGTATTTGCACTTTCCATAAGTTAGTTGCTTCGTCAGCAGCAGAAAGGACGAGAGAGAGAGAGCGAGAGAGAATCTTGACAAGAAATGGCCTTTGGAAACGGCACCGCCGTTGTGGGAGCCGAAGGCTGGGGGAGGGGGGGAAGGATGGGGGTGGGGGGTTCGTGGGGGGGTGGGGAGGTTAAGACGGATGGGATTACCCGATGTGTGTATTCTCTGTATATTGTTTATGTGACACCCAAGATGGTGGGACTTGGCAGGCAATCAACTGCTGGGGAAGAAGAAGAAGAAGAAGAAGAAGAAGAAGAAGAGGAGGAGGAGATAAGGGATATTGTCCTTTTTCTTCGCTTCTCTGAATGTATAGGATTGGTGACGGTGTTGTGGTTTTTTAATATGATAGACGAGAGAGAGAGAGAGAGAGAGAGAGAGAGAGAGAGAGAGAGAGAGAATTTCAGAAATGGAGTGTGTGTATGTGTGTGTAGCCATACACATACTCACACAAGTACACAAGCATACACACACTTGAGTATTCTTGTTGGCTGAAATCTAAGTGTAAGTATAATTTTCTTCAAGTTATGTGGTTCAGTTTGTTTTGATTAGGTTGAAATATATCAAATGTTCGATTATAAAAAAAAAACATTTTTCATGTAATAACTTTTAAAATTACTCTCCTTGGAAAATCATAAGCCTTCAAATGCCACTCTCTTCTCCCATCCACAAAGACCCGAGCTCCAGGCAAGTCTTTTCCCTTCAGAGGCAATTCTCTGCCTTCCATGGAGAAGACTTCCAGAGCTACTGGAAAATCATAAGCCTCCAAAGGCCACTCTCTCCCTCCCATCCACAAAAACCCAAGTTCCAGGCCAGTCTTTTCCTTTCAGAGGCGATTCTCTCCCATCCATGAAGACTTCCAGAGCCACTGGAAAATCATAAGCCTCCAAAGGCCACTCTCTCCCTCCCATCCACAAAAGCCCAAGTTCCAGGCCAGTCTTTTCCTTTCAGAGGCGATTCTCTCCCATCCATGGAGACTTCCAGAGCCACTGGAAAATCATAAGCCTCTAGAGGCCACTCTCTCCCTCCCATCCACAAAAGCCCAAGTTCCAGGCCACTACTTTCCTTTCAGAGGCAATTCTCTCCCAAAAAGAAAAAAGAAAAATAGAGTACTTAGAAGAACTAACCCAAAATGAAAAGAAAATAGATATAATGAATATAAGTGAAACCTGGTATTCCCAAGAGACTGGGAATGATGATCAAATAAAAGGGTTCCAAACTTATAGATCAGATAGAAAAAATAGGAATCAAGGGGGAACCGCAATATATGGGAAAGACAAAAAACAAGGAAAAATATATGAGAAATATAGTAACTCAGAATGTGAACTAATAGCGGTAGAATTTGAATCTGAAAAATTGATGAACATAGTAATATATAGACCTCCTAATACTAAAGAGTTTGACTTAATAATTGAAAAATTGGATGATATATGTAGAAATCACAAGGACTGGACGATTCTCCTATCTGGTGACTTCAACTTTCCTTTCGTAGAATGGAAAGAACGAATAGGAGACTGTGGTTGTACTTATACATATAAAAAAGAGAGTAATAGTAGTGCAGAAGATAAGAGGTAATTTGAAAAGCTATTAGATATGCTACTAGAATACAACATTCAACAAATAAATCACCTGCCAACAAGAAAGGAAAATACTTTAGACCTAGTATTTGTGAACGAGATGAATTATGTTAAAGAAATAATAGTTTATAATGCGAGTATTTCAGATCATAATGTCATAGAATTAACAGTTCATTCCAAAGCAAGTGAAAATAGAGATAAGCAAGAAATGAAAAAGTGGGAAGGATATGGAAAATATCACTTCTACAGTAAAAATATAAAATGGTCAGAAATTAATGAAGAATTAAACAAAGATTGGGATAACATTTTCAGTAAGTGATGACATAGGGTAAATACGGAGATATTATATAAAATATTGGAGAAAATAGTGGATAAATATATACCGAAGAAGAAAAGTAAACATCATTCATGCATACCAAGAGACAGAAGGATCTTGTTCCAGAAAATCAGAAAGTGTAAAAAAGGTCTTGCAAAAGAAAAAAATGCATGGAAAGTTATAGAACTAAAAAGTAAGATAGAAAGAGCAGAACAAAAGATTATACAATCAAAAGAAAAGGAAAAACGGGACTTGGAAGAAAAAACCCTATTAAATATCAAGCAAAACCCCAAACTATTATACTCATATGCGAAGAAGATGAATAAAAGAAGAATAGAAATAGGCCCTCTGAGAATTGAAGGGAGATTAACGAATGAAAAAAAGGAAATTTGCAACATACTGGCAGAACGATATAAGAGAGAATTCACCCCTAGAATAGATAATGAAGATAATGATATAGAAGTAAGGGACGAAAATAGTGAATATTTAGCTGACATAGAAAATAATGAAGCTGATATTGTGCAGGCAATTAATGAAATTAAAAATGGAGCTGCTGCAGGGCCGGATGGAGTCCCTGCTATTTTGTTAAAGAAAGTAGTTCATTCTATCGCAAAGCCACTTGCAATATTATTAAGACAAAGTGTAGATACAGGCAAGATTTATGATGAGCACAAATTAGCATATATCACCCCTACTTTCAAAAGTGGATCAAGACTAGAGGCAAGTAATTATAGGCCTGTGAGTCTAACATCACATATTATGAAAGTGTATGAAAGGGTAATGAAGAAAAATATTGTGAAACATTTAATAAAAAATAATTTGTTTAATATAGGACAACACGGTTTCGTACCCGGAAAAAGTACACAAACCCAACTGTTAGTCCACCGTGAGAACATATTCAAAAATATGAAAAGCGGAAATGAAACAGATGTGGTTTATCTAGACTTTGCTAAAGCTTTTGACAAAGTAGACCATAATATATTAGCAAAGAAAATTAGAAAACACAATATCGTAGATAAAGTAGGAAGATGGTTAAAAGAATTTTTACACAAACAGAAAACAGATAGTTATTGCAAACGATGAGAAATCGGATGAAACCAAGGTAATATCCGGTGTGCCACAAGGTACGGTGCTAGCTGCAATATTGTTTGTTATTATGATTGAAGACATAGACAGTAATGTTAAGGATTCGGTAGTGAGTAGTTTCGCTGATGACACAAGAATAAGTAGAGAAATTACTTGTGATGAAGATAGGAACGCTCTACAAAGAGACCTTAACAAAGTATATGATTGGGCAGAGGTAAATAGGATGGTATTTAACTCTGATAAATTTGAATCAATAAATTATGGAGACAGAGAAGGAAAGCTATATGCATATAGGGGACCTAATAATGAGACAATCACAAATAAGGAAGCAGTTAAAGACCTTGGTGTGATGATGAATAGGAACATGTTATGCAATGATCAAATAGCCATTCTGTTGGCAAAATGTAAAGCAAAAATAGGAATGTTGTTACGGCACTTCAAAACAAGAAAAGCTGAACACATGATTATGCTTTATAAAACATATGTTCGTAGTCCACTTGAATATTGCAATATGATATGGTACCCACACTATCAAAAGGATATTGCACAAATAGAGAGTGTACAAAGGTCCTTTACAGCTAGAATAGAAGAAGTTAAGGACCTAGACTACTGGGAAAGACTACAATCCTTAAAATTATATAGTCTAGAAAGGAGAAGAGAACGCTACATGATAATTCAGGCATGGAAACAGATAGAAGGAATAACAGAAAATATCATGGAACTAAAAATATCAGAAAGAGCAAGCAGAGGTAGATTAATAGTGCCCAAAACTATACCAGGAAAAATAAGGAAAGCACACAGAACATTAATCCACTACGCACCAGCATCGATAATGCAGCGTCTATTCAATGC
>NC_061109.1:90304559-90314559 GCF_015104395.2 Macrobrachium nipponense
GGGGTTACAGCTATGGGCCGAAGGGACGCTGCAAAGAACCTCAGGTGATACCTACGAGGTGCACTGTTGAATTATGCTAAATGATTTAGACATTTTCTTGAAAGCATTTATAAAATTATGTCTAAGCTTTCTGTTAGTAAGATTATCACCATAAACGGGACAGAGATAGGTTTCATGTAAAAGGTAATTTGGAAAAAGTGTGACACATTTCTCATGGCTATTTATACACTTCTTTCATGGAGGGTACGTAAATAAGCCCATTAAAGTAGGCGACTGCCAGCCATTAACCGACCTGCAAAAGAATGAGCTTGTCAACTGCTGGAGATTCTAGATAAATCAATAATATGACCTCATTGTCAGAGGAGGCCAGGACCCGGCCGGCTAGGCTATAGGTCAGGCAGAAGGAAGGAAGGAAAGAAAGGAGACCACTTTTGTGTTAACGAGCCTTCCGTGTACCGACAAAGGACTCCTTTGCCCTTGGGACCGATTCACGATACCTGATGGAAGGGCAGAAGGGAAGAGGAGGAGCAGAAGAGAAAAAGGAAAGGTGGGGGTGGGGGGAATACTGCAATAATAATAATAATGGCAATAACGGGGTGGGAACTCGGCAGTGATGGAGAGCCGTTGACAACCAAGATGTGACCAGGTCTCAATGCGAAACAATGAGAAGAAGAAGAAGAAGCGATGACAAAATGTAAACAATGCGAGCTCTCGCGATTGGAAAACCAAAAGACGAAGGACAAGTTCAGCCTTGATGGGACCAGCCCACAAAAATCAAAAAAGAAGAAGAAGAGGAGACAGAAAGTAAACAATACCAGCTGTCACGATTGCAAAACCAAAAACGAATGAGAAACAGTCATCAGACTTGATGGGACCAGTTCACAAACTATAAAGAAGGAGGAGGAGGAGGAGGAGGAAACAGCAGCAGATAACAGCATCCCAAACGAGTAGGAAACCAAAAGATGCGGCGACGACTCGCAGCGGCAGCAGTCAGCCAAGACAGAGCTGGCTGTCAGGGAGGATATATGGAGGAAGAACGGCGCTGATTCTTCTTTTATGACAGGCCGGAGAGAGAACATTTGATTCACCCCATTACTTTATTATGGTCCGTCGTCGGGCCCCATTTATAACGTTTCGGTGGGGAGGGAGTGAGGTGGGGGTGGGGGGATATGCCTCTCTTGCGTTCAGTGTGCGCAACATATATACGCACACGGCGGGGCCATGGCCGTGGGATGATAAATAAGCAGATACGATTAGCTATGCATTAGATTTTTTTTTCACGCTGGGGAAAATTGGGTAACTTTGGGGTAAAAGAGGAGGGTTAATTCCCCGGCTTTTTAAAAGGGTTGCTTTGGCCGAAACTCTCAACTCACCAGGGCTGTCTAGTGCAAGAAATAATGGGTAGTAATGAGGCCTGAGAGAAAATAAGGGATTAAAGGAAAGGTTCAGTATATACTGGGTAACTTCGTATAAAATAGAAGAGTTCATTCCTCCGCTTTTTAAAAGGGCAGCGTTGAACAAAACTGACAGCAAACCTTGGCTGTCTAGTCCAAAAAGCCAGAGTATGATAAAGGGAATATTAAAGTTGATTCTCTTTACAATACCAGTAAACTTTATAATAAGCCATCTACAGGCACTTTATTTACAAAAGTGCCTGTAGATGACTTACTTGAATATTTGGAGGATGAATTAGAACGTCATGACATTCCCTTAAGTGTAGCAAACCTCATTAGTCTCATAAGGTTATGTATCAAAAATAGCAAATTTTGTTTTAATGGGGAATTTTTTGTACAAAAGTTTGGCATGGCTATGGGTAATCCCTTATCTCCTGTCCTTAGCAATATCTACATAGAATTTTTTGAGACAAAACTCTTACCAAGAATTTTGCCCCAAAAAGTTGTTTGGTACAGGTATGTGGATGATATTTTCTGTATTTGGCCAGTTCACGAAAATCTCCAGGAATTCCTTAATAATCTCAATAATTTAATCTATAAAATTTACTGTAGAGGAAGAAAGAAATTGTAATTTTAATTTTCTTGATGTAATTGTCCATAGAAATGATAGAAATTTAACCTTTTCAGTCTTTCGAAAATCAACTAACATTGCCTCTTTTGTTCATTACTACTCCAATCACCATCAAAATGTTAAATTCTCTGTTTTTTCTGGAAGGCTCCTAAGGGCTTTACGTGTCTGTAGCCCGCAGTTTATTGACGCTGAAATTAAAACTATTTATGATATTGCATTGAAACTTAAATACCCAAGGACTTTTGTAGATGTGGCATGGAAAAGAGCTAGAAAAACATTTTATTCAACTAATGACAAACTTGAATTTAGTAAGCATAACATTCTAAAATTACCCTATGATGAAAGGTTTTTAGATATTCCTAGAATTTTAAAGCTTTTTAACATATCGTCTTAAACAGCATCAATATTCTGTGAGAACTGGGCAAATATCGAATGCATTATTCGTACATATGAGATATTTAGATCATCCTATTAACAGGAGTCAAGCAAGAGCCTTAATCCCATGTAATGACACAGTTAAAAGGAATATCATTGAATCTTGTTTCATCAAGTCAAATAATAGAAATGTTCTAAATTAAGTCTTGGTTTATTTAAACTTGATGCTTTCATAATGAAAAAAAGCTGTAGATAAATATAAGCAACAAAATTAATATATTCAGTTTTTACATGTTTTAGGCTGTAAAGATACTTTGTAATTTCGGTTAGGGTCAAATCTGTTTAGGTTTGTGACCGTGTGATATCCGATAATCCTGGATTATCTCTTTTAATTTTTACCCTTTTGACAATTAACCATCTGGTATTATTGATCTTGTTGTGTACCTGAGACCTTTCTCTCCAATTGTATTTCATTAGCTCCTTGACAATGTCTTAGTAAAGACGAAAGCGCTTGGATTTCTGATTATCATTTTCCTGTGGGATTCGCTTATATATGTGTATATATATATATATATATATATATATATATATATATATATATATATATACTATATATATATGTATATATATGATATATATATATATATATATATATATATATATATATAAACAGAAAACAAAACCACCTATCCTCAGAGGTCAAAGATAGTGTCCTTCACCTTGAACCAAGTTCAAGTACAGTCGTGACATAACGCACTTTCCCCTCTAACCCCCCTCCCCACCACCACACAATACACCAGACGTCATTCGCTGTAGTTTATGGCGCTAATGCATTGCCGCTGAATTAGGCCAAGATACGATATTGTATTTCTCGAGAGCACGAGGTTAGGGCCAAATATATTTAAGCTCTAATGTACTCCTCTGTTATGAAGTGTGTCGATTTGTTTTATGCACCTGTTATGCCAGCTCTCTCTCTCTCTCTCTCTCTCTCTCTCTCTCTCTCTCTCTCTCTCTCTCCTCTCTCTCTCTCTCTAAATAATTTTCTGTTTTTTAATAAAATAATTTTAATTTTAGGACGAATTCCGTTTCTTTATTTGATTTTTCTCAAACATTATTATTATTATTATTATTATTATTATTCAAAAGTTCACCCTTACTCGTATGGAACGAGCCCACCACAGGGGTCACTGACCTGAAATTCAAGCCTCCAAAGAACATGGTGTTCATTTGAAAAATGTAACACACGGTAACAGGCAATACATACGGTACTTGATATGTATATCAAAAGTAGCACGCAATTTGAATACAGCTTAGTGTCACCATCTTGACAGCACAGGTACACCATTTGATATAATAAAAAAAATAAGTCCTACCGGTAGTGGGTCATAATGAGACCCCCAAAAACTAACAGAGTGAGTTCGTAACCAGTCTTTACGATACAGGTGCAATAGTCAATAAATACAGAAAGTAAGTCCCGCCACAATTGGGCCATAATGAGACCCCCCAAAAACCAATGGAGCGAGTTCGTAACCAGTCATTACGATACAGGTGCAATAGTCAATAAATACAAAGAATAATTCCCATGGGGAGTGGGTCATAATGAGACCCTCAAAAACCAGTAGAGCGAGTTCGTAACCATCACTCTTAAATCCTTCTGGTTAGAAAATCAAAGGATAATTCGGGTCAATTCCTTCCAACACGCCATGTCACAGGCTTTTCGTTTGTGTTCCTACCAATACCTCGGGTCATTTAAATCTCCATCAAATTTTTTAAATATATCAAGTGACAGCCTACTATAGTATATTCACATTAGCCGTGCATTTGATGACTAGGCCAGTCCCTTACGACGCTCCTGATTGGCTGTTGATAAGCCAGTGACAAGGCTGGAAACCATCAGTCTCTCTCGAGATTTCATATAGGCAGGATGTATGTTCCACCTCTTCTGAGGGATGCTTTTGAAAGACGTGTCCCTCAGGAGAGGTGAAACAGACACCTGCCTATGTGAACTCTTGGGAGAGACGAGTTTCCAGCCCTGTCATTGGTTTATCAACAGCCAATCAGGAGAGTCATAAGGGACTGTCCTCGACATCAGATGCACCGGTGATGTGAATCTACTATAGTAGCAAGTCCGACAGGTACCGAGTTTTGTCCTGGACATTTGAATCGCTGCTGATCCTTTCAAAAACTATGTTTCAGATGCTATTTGAGACGAAACTTAGCTACAGAATGAATATAGCAATGGATGCTTTCCCAGTTTTGACAGAATACTTTTGCTGTTTGTATGGTGCTTTTACGTTGCATGGAACCAGTGGTTATTCAGCAACGGGACCAACGGCTTTATACGTGACTTCCGAACAACGTCGAGATTCGTGAACTTCTGTCACCAGAATAACACTTCTCTGACGCGTCAATGGAATCCCCGAAAATCGAAATCGCGTCTAAATCCTTGCTAGATTGGCCGCTACAGACTTCAGTGACGTTAACGAGCGCTGGTTCGAACCCACGAGAGGAAGAAATTATGATAAACTAAAAAATTCCCCTTCGGTTAATATCTAAGTAAATATTATTAATTCTGAGGTAGAGCAAATTGCAATGTTAAAAGGACATTTGTAGCTTAATGCATGTACATATGTTTCACGGTGATGTGATAAAAAGATATATATATAAGTAATAATATATCTATATATATATATATATATTATATCATATATTATATAGATATAAATAATTATATAGTGTGTGTGTGTGTGTGTGTTGTTTGTGTTGCGTGTGCGTGTCTTTTGCGCACGCGCGTGCGCAACGCAGCCAAAACAATGACAACATCACAGAGGAAGTACACGAGGAAGAGGAACAGTGCGAAGCGACGTGGGTCCCGAGTCGGCGGCATTAGAGGAGAAAATCAGGCCTCGTAGAAGTTGGAAATTTGCCAGAAGTGTCATGGAATGGTTCTACGCAAATCAGTTGAGAGAGAGAGAGAGAGAGAGAGAGAGAGAGAGAGAGAGAGAGGGTGCAGAATGACAAACGACCATGGATTAGTTGATACACTGCGCGTGCGCGTGGTAATGTTATGGTCCTAAGGGTTTTTATTTTTGGGGTGTGGAGGCTCTGTTGGATGTTCGCGTTTTATAATGAAATGAATAAGCCGCTTGTCCCTTCCTTTCTATAGATAATGAAATTGATTAAGCTCATGGGGACCTTCTATCATATAGATGTTCAAGATTCAATATTAATATAATATGTATAATATATAAATAAATGTATATATATACATATATATACATATATATATTTTTATGTGTAAATACTGAAATTGAAAATCATTAATTTTCAATATCCTTCTCCGAAACAATTAACTGAAAATATCAAAGAAAAAAAAAGTTGAACTCAATGCGTTTTTTTGTTTAATTTGTATATATAGTAAAAGGAAAAAATTTGACCCCCTAACCTACACCAAGCACATCTTTTAACCAAAGCCCCCCCCCCCCCCCCCACCCCCCCCCCCCCCCCCCCCCCCCCCCCCCCCCCCCCCCCCCCCCCCCCCCCAATTACTTAAAAAAAATATGACGACATTAAAAATGAAAAATAAATTTTTTCGAACCCGTATATATATATAATATATATATATATATATATATATATATATATATATATATATATATATATATATATATATATATATATATATATATATGTGTGTGTGTGTGTGTGTGTGTGTGTGTATAATAAAAATCACTATACTCAAAACAGAAAAAAAATTATTTCAGACCAAAAATATACATATCATAAAAATATCACAACACAAAAATACAAAAAAAAAGGAGTTAAAAAAGAAAAGCTCTACCTCCCAGCAGCCGCCATTCCTGAAGACGTCGACCTAGAAGCCATTAAAAGGAAAAGAAAAGTGAAAGAAAAATAATAGAAAAGATAAAAAGGGTTAATAAATGATGAGTCAGGAGGCGGCAACCGGGGAGAATCTATTAATAATAATAACTCTCCCGACTCCGGGAGGCGTCGCTGACGGAGGAGGCCTACGATTTCCATAGGAGAGAGGAACTGGGCTCATTGTCCTTTCCGCTTTGCTGGGATTCCTTGACTCTCTCTCTCTCTCTCTCTCTCTCTCTCTCTCTCTCTCTCTCTCTCTCTCTCTCTCTCTCATATGATTTACTAGGATTTTATGCAAGACTTGTGGTGTTGCCTTATTATATGTATATATACATTATATATATATATATACATATATATATATATAAAATTATATATATATACTATATGTATATATATATATAGTATGTATATATATATTTATACATACATACATATATATATATATATATATATATATATATATATATATAGTATATATGTACACACACACACACACACACACACACACACACACACACATATATATATATAATATATATATATATATATGGCCTCTATTGCTATGGGACCATCGTCTTGAAATGCAACTTTCCAAAGAATATGGTGATCAATCGATAGAGGTAACAGAAGGTAAAGGGAAATACAGAAAGAGGTGATCAGTTATTAAAAAAAAATCAGACAAATTGATAAATCAATAAATAGACAGATAAAAATGTAAGTAAATAATTAAAATATAAAAAGAGAATTATATTGTAGTAATAATTAAATATAAAAAGAGAATTATATTATAGTAATGCATCGCATCTTCGTTTGAACTTCTGTACATTATGTTTAAGTGGTTGTTTGTGTATTTGTTTGCTGTGTACCAAGGCATTATACACCATAAAGCAAGACCATACCATTTTTAAGTAATTTGGACAAAGCAGCAAGCATGAACAATCAATCAAACTTGAGGAAACAATCAACAACTCAAAATTTAAAAAAAAAAAAACTTAATTATATTTACAAACCACTTACTATGGCACTGAAGATGTTGATAGTTGGTATTCGAAAGCCTCATGTTTCCCCTTTCGCCCTGTGATGTATGAAATGTATGAAAAGAAGGTGATATATTATTATCAAGTTCTTCTTGATAAGACTATCTGACTTATTCTAGTCTCTTGGGGATCTGGGTTGGCCAATTACTCTTTAACAACAAGGAATTGTCATATTTATTCTCATACGTTTGGAGTCACTGCATAAAGATATGTATTTCAGTACAGAATTGCTTTTGTCTTCATCATTTTCGTCGTTCTAGTTGGTGTAAGAAAAGGGAAATAACTTATATAAACAATTTTGATTCATTTTCCATTCTGTCTTCATAGTGTCCACTTCCAGAATGTTGCACAATGTTCCACTTGGCGAATCATATAACCAGCCTCTTTTCAAGAGACAAATCTGTCATGATTATGTCTTTATACACAAAACGAGCGATAAAAAATTGTTATATAAACAATTTTTATAATTTTTCATTGTGTCCACTTCCAGGATGTAGAATGTCCCACCCCTTCAGGTACTTGGCGAATCATATACAACCTGCCTATTTTTTTTTTTCTTTTAGATAACTCTGTCATCAATATCTCTGTCTTTACACACAAAACTACGTCATTCTTAGATTTCCTTCAGCCGAACTCTCCTCTCAAATTCAAAGCTTTTGGGAAGAAGCATATTATGTAGTAGAGCATTTCCAGCCCTCAGGAGAGAGAAAGAAAGGATGAGACAGAAAAACTGAGAAAGAACTCCAGTTCCCTTTCCTACGTCGCCATTATCCCTCTCTCTCTCTCCCTTTCTCTCAGAAGTGATGGTTACGGCCGAGTCATTTTCGACGTATTCATCAGCTTTCATTCGGTGTCACAGGAGCAGAAAAACTCCCCGAGGGAATGTGCTATTCACGGGGTCATTCCGAAGAGAAGGCGGCGGTTTCTGGAGGGCATCCCCACTGTGGCGTTGCTTAACAACAACGCACGTGTGGAACGGGATCACAATTCAACCACTCGCCTACACTCAAAGTTTTTCGCTCTCTTCTCTCTCTGATTTATTTATTTCGTATTTTTCGTGATTTATTTACCATTTTTTTGTCCTTAGCCTTATTTCTTGTATAGTTCTTCCTCTCTATTTCATTATATTACGTCTTTGTTTTAATGTTACGTTTTTTTATTAAATTTTTAACTCCAAATTTTTATTTTATATTTTTCGTAATCTATTTTCATTTATTTCGTATTTTTCGTGATTTGTTTACTATTTTTTTTGTCCTCGGCCTTATTTCTTGTATAGTTCTTCCTCCCTTTTTTTATTATAATATTTCCTTGTTTTAATGTTACGTTCTTTTATCAGATTTTTAACTCCAAATTTTTATTTTGTATTTTTCGTGCTCTATTTGCAGTTTTTTTTTTTTTAAGTCTTTAGCCGTATTTCTTGTATCGTTCTTCGTTCCTTCCTTGTTTCAGTATCATATTATGTCTTTGTTTTGATGTCACGTTCTCCTTAAATTCAATATATAATTTTCCCTTTTCTTCTTCCTTGTCACTGCCGCCGTGACCTTCGTACCGTCATACCTTGCTTATTCACCGAGTCCTTTTTCTTCTTCTTGTTTCTCTCTTACTCCCTCACCTTCAATCACCCTTTAATTAACATTTCCTGCTCGTAATTCCGGGAGCACAAGCAGCTTAGGGCAAAGTTCTCCGTGAACTTGGAGCTTGATCGAATTACTCACTTTTCGCGAGAAACATGTCTCGCGTCTTTTGTTTCGTGTTGGAGGGACGAATTCCGAACTGCTAAAAGTTGGTCAGAGAACAAGTAAACATCAGCTTGCAGATTCTTACGTGAAGTGGACGTTGTTTTAAGGTTTTATTTCTGATGAAAAACCGTAGGAATTTTCTGTCTACTTTGGGGGTTTCGTAGTTTCCTTCCGTCAATCAGTTTATGTATTTTTTTTTCTGTTCGTTTTCGTGAACTGACAGAAGATCCCTTTGTATTCCTGAGGGTTCGTTCCTGCAACAGAAGCATTGAAGAGGCGTTAGTTCTAAAAGCATAAGAATTGCCTATTTTCATTTGAAGTCTATATAGTTTAGAATTATCTTTTTAAAACAGTGAATTCAAATTCAGCTACTTAGTTTTAGATAAAACATTGTAAATGTTAATGGAACAATAATTTTTTTTACTTTAAAACAAATATTTTATCTTAATACCTTACGTTCTTGCCAATTTAGAAGCCTAATTGAAAAACGGAAAAAGTAAATTTACCTTTGCAGAACATAAATGAAAAGTGACAACACGAAATGAAAAATGAAATTAAATAAAAGTTTGGGCCGGGTATAATTTCTGATTACTCTTGAATTCAATGGCGCAAGGATGAATTACGAAAAGTTATACAGGTCACGCAAATGCCGCGGCCCACTTTGTAACTTTACAATAACAACTTGGCGAAAGATACGTAATTAACGAAATCAAAAGAGGATGAATGATGTGGAGAAGGATCTTGCATTTATTGATAAAAAGTAAGATTTACGCTTTTATATTATGCTCAGTTTCAGTAGTATGTGGCTGACACATGATATTCATTATAATTTATAGTAATTTTTAATACACACACAAACACACGCGCACATACATACATGACACACACACACACACACACACACACACACATATATATATATATATATATATATATATA
>NC_061109.1:90322059-90339559 GCF_015104395.2 Macrobrachium nipponense
GTATATAGGACCAATTGTGAGAGACACTGAACCCCTGACCGGATGAAAGTGAATCTATAAGTACTGTTTCTCTACTGTAGTCTACAGCTATTAGGAATAAAGTAAAGATGTATATGTATATATGCGATTTTATATATAGATATATATATATATATATATTCTATATATATATATATATATATATATATATACACACATTATTCCAGCAGGGGTTCCACAAGAAACCCAAGAAACAGCCTCACATGATTCATTTATTAAAACGTTTCGTGCCCAAAGACATTGGCACATCATCAATCGGGGATTAAAATTTTATCTTTTAAAGGACATTTAAACTAAATAAATTAAACTATAAAATACAATTGCGAATTTACACAGAAGTAGAACACTTTGACAAGAAGCTAACTAGAAAATACCAGCAGACTACATATCAAAAGTCAAAGGAGAAGAGCAGAATATATATATATATATATATATATATATATATATATATATATATATATATATATATATATATATATATATATATATATATATATATATATATATATATATATATATATATATATATATATATATATATATGTTTTAGTCTCGCAAATTACCACTTTATAAGCATGTAATTCAAGTCGCATTCGGTACGATTAAGAAAATAATTACCAATTACATTAATGAGATTAATGCAAATATAGGCATAGACGACACGTACTGGTATATAATCATATTTAGAGATGACTAGAATACAGACAAAACACACGTACATAAAAACTCAACTTAAAAACTCGTGTAATACTCATTTTACAACTTGGGGAGTCTTTCCCGCGTCTTATTTCAGCCCGGGCAATAAACAAGTGTTGGGGGGGGGGTCTCAACTCCGAAAAATATAATCTTTTATAACTATTAGTTACCACATAATGAAAACAAAGTTAGCTGTAATGTAAGAGGCTGTAACCTAAGACATATTTTGTTAATTTTTACTTTTCCGAAAAGTAAACTACTTATCGTACCGGCTTTGTTTGTCCGTCTGCACTTAAATCTCGATTCTAGGAATATGAAGTGTAACCTAGTTTATTCATAGCATTTCGAGCCTCATTGTAACCCATTGCCGTGGACAGCTATTGGGCGCATGACTGAGGTAAAAAAAAAAAAAACCGTAAAATTAATTGCTTATTATAGCGAGCCAGGTAAGCAACCACTAACTATTCTTGGATTATATATGTACATATATATTTACTTATATAAATATAATATATATATATATATATATATATATATACATTCTATACATATATAAAATGTATATATACATATAGTAGTATATAGAGTATAATATATTAACATATTTTATATATATATATAAAATATATGTGTATATGTGTATATGCATATATATATATATATATATATATATATATATATATATATAATATTGAAGCAAACAGCTGCTATCAGCTACTGGCAATTGACAGACCAACAAAGAGAAATAGAAATAATACACAAACTGATAAATATTAAAACGATAAAGAGCTAAGTGATAACATCCAAAAAAACAAAGTAATTCACAGCAACAAAAGTTCACAGAGAGAGAGAGAGAGACGAGAGAGAGAGAGAGAGAGTGGTTTCACTCCCGTAAAGGGAATATTACCTAGACAAGGGCTTTGCATGTAATTATTTGGTGGCATATATACATCTTGAGAGTACCCATCTCTCTCTCTACTCATCTCTCTTCTCCTCTCTCTCTCTCTCCTTCAGTCGACTGAAGGCAAGGTCACTTATTCACAGCTTAAGTCAAGTTCACTTTCAATGTTTTCAAAAACGAGAGAGAGAGAGAGAGAGAGAGAGAGAGAGAGAGAGAGAGAGAGAGAAAATATATATATATACATATATATATATATATATATATATATATATATTATATATATATATATATGACTCACTTATCAATAAAATAAAAGCAATATTGAAACAACAGTCTTAGATCATATATATATTTAAGTATTTTAAGGAACCACATTCATAATGAATCATCTCTTGAGCGCCCTATCCACACCACAACCTTTCTCGCCCCCCCCCCCCCCCCCCCCCCCCCCCCCCCCCCACCCCCTAAAACCCCCCCCCCCCCCCCACACCCCCACTACCCCGCTGACACCTCACCTAAAACCCTGACCCCCACTCGCTCAAAACCCCTTGCCCGCGACAAAAAAAAAAAAAAAAAAAAAATTAAAAAAAAAACAATTTAAAGATAAAATTATTCCCAAGAGAATGTTAATTAGATAAAAGAAAATAAACGAATCCGGTTAATATCCAAGTCTTTAATCTTTCCTTCCAAAGGTGACACAAACTATTTTATTAGTCTGTTTCGTAGACCTAAGAGATAAGGAGACGTTAATTATTACGCGAAAGTCATCTCTGAGCAAAAAAGGGAAATTTAATATCTTTGATCCATTATTTGATATCTTGATATCAAGGCGTATTTACCTTTCTTAAACAAAATACGTTCGTGAACAGAATTTGGGTAAACTGATACCAGACGGCAGTACTTAATGATTAAGTTTACAACTTCATGATTGTGAGTATGGATGGCAACCTCTCTCTCTCTCTCTCTCTCTCCTCTCTCTCTCTCTCTCTCTCTCTCTCTCACTCTGAAAGGAAATACTGACAGGAATAGAATATCAAATTCCGTACGAGTGCCAAACATACTAGCATAATTGGGATAGGGGATACAGACACACACACACAATATATATATATATATATATATTATATATATATATATAGATATATATATATATATGTATATATATATATATATATATATATATCGATCTACAATGTCCTTTAAATATCTAATTCGCTCTACCTCGGAATTAATATATTTTCATATATGCTTAACCGAGGGGGAATTTTTTTCTCGATAATAGACTTGCCCGGACCAAGGCGCGAACTCATGGATCCTTTCAAATCAGGAACGTCAGTGAAGCTTTACTACTACACCACCGCGAGAGGCTAACTATTAAAAGTTCATGTCGTCTCTCACCCTCATATACCTTTCGCGCGCAGGTAATTAGTTGGTTTGGAGACAACATCAACCCACCTCGACTCCGGTAGTGTTTGTAGTGCTTTTGACAGCACGTAGCCAATCTATAAGTCATATCACATTTCCGTGATTCATATACATATATCGAGCTACAATGTCCTTTAATATCTAATTCGCTCTACCTCGAATTAATATATTTTTCATATATGCTTAACCGAGGGGGAATTTTTTTCTCGATAATAGACTTGCCCGACCAAGGCGCGAACTCATGGATCCTTTCAAATCCAGGAACGTCAGTGGTGTAGTAGGTTAAAGCTTCACTGACGTTCCATGGATTTGAAAGGATCCATGAGTTCGCGCCTTGGTCCGGGCAAGTCTATTATCGAGAAAAAAATTCCCCCTCGGTTAAGCATATATGAAAAATATATTAATTCCGAGTAGAGCGAATTAGATATTAAAGGACATTGTAGCTCGATATATGTATATGAATCACGGAAATGTGATATGACTTATATATATATATATATTATATATATATATATATATAATATATATATATATATATATACGCACAAAACCAAATATATGCACATAATTCTTTAATGCTGATAAAGCCGCAGTTTTTTCCACTCTGCCGTAACGTGGTGTCTCTAAAAACGTTAACGTTCAAGCCGACAATTAAAAGGTATCAAGAAAAATAGCGGCCAGACGTGGAAGCCGAAATTGCAAACGTTAGCAGACGCGCGGATTGTTTGAAATGAGCAGCTGTCAATCAGGCTTTCGTCATTGTTAGCCTCTTTCTTTCTTTCTTTCCTCTTCTTCTTCTTCTTCTTCTTCTCTAGTTTTATCGCTGGCGTGTTTCTGCTGATGAACTGACGCAAGGCCTTTTCACATCAAACGTGTTTGGGTCTTTCAATGAGGGACTTCGAGAAAAAATAAAATCTTATCGATTGTGGACAGAGGAAGGGTTTTTTTCTTGTAACAAGGAGGATATATATATATATATATATATATATATATATATATATATATATATATATATATACATATATATATATATATATATATATATATATATATATATATATATATATATATATTAGACTGAGTTCAATACATCACTCTGCGTAGTACGAAGATGTCGTTTTTTCGTGTTGTGATTTTATTTTATATCTATATATATATATATATATATATATATATATAATATCTATTATATATATGTGTGTGTGTGTGTGTTGTGTGTGTGTGTGTGTGTGTGTGTGGTGTGTGTGTGAGTGAGTGTGTGTGTGTGTGTGTGACATATATCAAAAAATTTCATATTGCCACCCTTATTTATGCAGCTCAAAAATCTATGAGATCTGACTGAGACATCACCTTAATCTTACGTATTGTCTCTCTTTCTCTCTCACTCTCTCTCTCGTAGTAGCCATCTTGATTGGTGAGACGTACCCGCGTGAAGTCACAATAATCAACAGATATCACAAGTTTAACATACGACTAGAATTTGAGAAATATCTAGAAGTGTTCGTGAACTATCGGTGATAAGATTAGTGTGAAAATAGTAGATAAAGATGCGTCTGTTCTAAGTTAGTTTATCAAGTGTAATACTATAAATCAGAACAAGAATGGCAGTAAGTTCCAACTGCGGGAAAAGGTGGCGTAATTTGGCGTGTCTAGCAGATTCGCAATACGATGAGGTAGCAGGAAGGGAACTGGCATTTCTCATCCTATGAAATCAGCAACAGTCCTAACCAAAAAGATACAAAAGCATTCATAGATATATTAGAAGGATATAATCCTTCAAACTGGAACAAATCTAATGAAAAACATCTTGAAAATAATTGAAGAAGTTCCAAATAAAAATCCAAGTGGTCAAGAGGACTCATAAAGAAAATATACATAAACCAACATATTCCGACAAAGAAAATGAATAAGGTGAATCAATTTGTGAATATACTAATTGATGCATTAGGAAAAAAGAATGCCAAAAGCATGCAAACTGTGTAAGGTTTGGTATAGCATAGTCAATCCACAAAACCTAATCAGAAAATGTGCTGCATGCAACATTCCGACCCATCCACAGTAGTGCTGACCGGGTAATACAAGATTTGAGAAAAGATACAAGAATTTTTTGTTCAACATGTCATCATGGATAGACAATGTTATTAATCAAGATTGAATGTACAAATAGTTGAGGATGAAGAAGAAGAGGAAGAGGAAGAAGAAGAAGAAAAGAAGAAGAGGTAAAAAACGGAAGAGAAGTAAACAAAAATGAAATGACAGAAAAAAATAAGGAAAACAAAGAACAAGATAAAGTATGGATGCAGAGATACTCAGTGATACTACATATGAGGCAATAAAGCAGCATACTACGAAGAAATAAATTACGATATGACAACAGAAAAGCAAAATCCCGAAGAGGCTCTACCCAGAATCTATACAATGACGGGAAAGAGGAAAAAATAGACAGAGACAAAATCTGCAACCTTTTGAAAAGAGGGAATTGCAGATTTGGAGAAAGAGTTACTACAAACATCCTAAGATATGTCAAAACTATGAAATATATGGTAAATGTGGCATACTTAGATGGATATGGGGATGATTGCAGAGATCTGCATCCAAAAATATGTAAAAACCTAAAGAAGGAAAGGATGTAAGTTCGACAAAAAATTGCAAATATATGCACCCTGTAGCCATGATCATAATCAAATAAATAACCAACCAAGTAATAAATCCAAATAATAAGAAACAATAAAGTAAAGAGAAATCAAGAATATCAGGTAAAAAGAGAAAAGCAAACCACCAATGAGATATGCAGAGGTGTCAGCAAAGAATTTCAAAGCATCAGCTCCGAAATTCTACTCAAGAGATAATAACTGTATTTATTATGCAAGAGGATATTGCAGAAACGGAGAAAATTGCAGATTCAGACACAAAATGAATAATTATGATGAAGGAAGATCAAATATTATGGAAAAGTTGGATTTTTTAATGTCAGAATTTCTGGAAATGAAAAAAAAGAAACAACATACCAGAACAGGAAAGAGACATGGGAAAATCCTTATTACTATCAGTATTAAATGAAGGAGAAAAAACACGCAAACCATCATAGTGATGAATGCGCAGGGTTTAGTTACGAGTAACTCAAAAAGAAAAATAGAGTACTTAGAAGAACTAACCCAAAATGAAAAGAAAATAGATATAATGAATATAAGTGAAACCTGGTATTCCCAAGAGACTGGGAATGATGATCAAATAAAAGGGTTCCAAACTTATAGATCAGATAGATAGGAATCAAGGGGGAACCGCAATATATGGGAAAGACAAAAAACAAGGAAAACTATATGAGAAATATAGTAACTCAGAATGTGAACTAATAGCGGTAGAATTTGAATCTGAAAAATTGATGAACATAGTAATATATAGACCTCCTAATACTAAAGAGTTTGACTTAATAATTGAATTGATGGATGATATATGTAGAAATCACAAGGACTGGACTATTCTCCTATCTGGTGACTTCAACTTTCCTTTCGTAGAATGGAAAGAACGAATAGGAGATTGTGGTTGTACTTATACATATAAAAAAGAGGTAATAGTAGTGCAGAAGATAAGAGGCAATTTGAAAAGCTATTAGATATGCTACTAGAATACAACATTCAACAAATAAATCACCTGCCAACAAGAAAGGAAAATACTTTAGACCTAGTATTTGTGAACGAGATGAATTATGTTAAAGAAATAATAGTTTATAATGCGAGTATTTCAGACCATAATGTCATAGAATTAACAGTTCATTCCAAAGCAAGTGAAAATAGAGATAAGCAAGAAATGAAAAGTGGGAAGGATATGGAAAAGTACAAACTTCTACAGTAAAAATATAAAATGGTCAGAAATTAATGAAGAATTAAACAAAGATTGGGATAACATTTTCGTAAGTGATGACAAAGGGTAAATACGAGATATTATATAAAAATATTGGAGATAATAGTGGAAAAATATATACCGAAGAAGAAAAGTAAACATCATTCATGCATACCAAGAGACAGAAGAATCTTGTTCCAGAAAATCAGAAAGTGGAAAAAAGGTCTTGCAAAAAAAAAAAAGAAAAAAAATGCATGGAAAGTTATAGAACTAAAAAGTAAGATAGAAAATGCAGAAAAAAAAGATTATACAATCAAAGAAAATGAAAAACGGGACTTGGAAGAAAAAACCCTATTAAATATCAAGCAAAACCCCAAACTATTATACTCATTATGCGAAGAAGAGAATAAAAGAAGAATAGAAATAGGCCCTCTGAGAATTGAAGGGAGATTAACGAATGAAAAAAGGAAATTTGCAAACATACTGGCAGAACGATATAGAGATTCACCCCTAGAATAGATAATGAAGATAATGATATAGAAGTAAGGGATGAAAATAGTGAATATTTAGCTGACATAGATATTAATGAAGCTGATATTGTGCAGGCTATTAATGAAATTAAAAACGGAGCTGCTGCAGGGCCTGATGGAATTCCTGCTATTTTGTTAAAGAAAGTAGTTCATTCTATCGCAAAGCCACTTGCAATATTATTAAGACAAAGTGTAGATACAGGCAAGATATATGATGAGCACAAATTAGCGTATATTACCCCTACTTTCAAAAGTGGATCAAGACTAGAGGCAAGTAATTATAGGCCTGTGAGTCTAACATCACATATAATGAAAGTGTATGAAAGGGTAATGAAGAAAAATATTATGAAACATTTAATAATGTTTGTTTAATAAAGGACAACATGGTTTCGTACCCGGAAAAAGTACACAAACCCAACTGTTAGTCCACCGTGAAAACATATTCCAAAAATATGAAAAGCGGAAATGAAAAACAGATGTGGTTTATTTAGACTTTGCAAAAGCTTTGATAAAGTAGACCATATATATTAGAGAAGAAAATTAGAAAAACACAATATCGTGGATAAAGTAGGAAGATGGTTAAAAGAATTTTTACACAACAGAAAACAGAAGTTATTGCAAACGACGAGAAAATCGGATGAAGCCAAGGTAATATCCGGTGTGCCGCAAGGTACGGTGTTAGCTGCAATACTGTTTGTTATTATGATTGAAGACATAGACAATAATGTGAATGGGATTCGGTAGTGAGTAGTTTCGCAGATGACACAAGAATAAGTAGAGAAATTACTTGTGATGAAGATAGGAATGCTCTACAAAGAGACCTTAACAAAGTATATGATTGGGCAGAGGTAAATAGGATGGTATTTAACTCTGATAAATTTGAATCAATAAATTATGGAGACAGAGAAAGAAAGCTATATGCATATAAGGGACCTAATAATGAGACCATCACAAATAAGGAAGCAGTAAGACCTTGGTTGTGATGATGAATAGGAACATGTTATGCAATGATCAAATAGCAACTCTGTTGGCAAAATGTAAAGCAAAAATGGGAATGTTGTTACGGCACTTCAAAACAAGAAAAGCTGAAACACATGATTATGCTTTATAAAACATATGTTCGTAGTCCACTTGAATATTGCAATATGATATGGTACCCACACTATCAAAAGGATATTGCACAAATAGAGAGTGTACAAAGGTCCTTTACAGCTAGAATAGAAGAAGTTAAGGACCTAGACTACTGGGAAAGACTACAATTCTTAAAATTATATAGTCTGGAAAGGAGAAGAGAACGCTACATGATAATTCAGGCATGGAAACAGATAGAATGGAATAGCAGAAAATATCATGGAACTAAAAATATCAGAAAGAGCAAGCAGAGAGGTAGATTAATAGTGCCCAAAAATATACCAGGAAAAATAAGGAAAGCACACAGGACATTAATCCACTACGCACCAGCATCGATAATGCAGCGTCTATTCAATGCGTTGCCAGCTCATCTGAGGAATATATCAGGAGTGAGCGTAGATGTGTTTAAGAATAAGCTCGACAAATATCTAAACTGCATCCCAGACCATCCAAGATTGGAAGATGCAAAATATACCGGAAGATGTACTAGCAACTCTCTGGTAGACATTAGAGGTGCCTCACACTGAGGGACCTGGGGCACCCGAACAAGATGTAAGGTCTGTAAGGTAAGGTAAGGTCTCTCTCTCTCTATCTCACACACACAAACAGTACACACAAACAAAGCAAAGAAAATGAATATCGGGAAGGAAAGAGAAACCAAAGTGGTGAAAAAAAAAATTGTCGTAAAAAAGAAAAATATGAAATTGCAAAAACGTCCTACAGATCAGAATAACTGTTTTCAGGCTTTTTTCCAGTGTCTTCTCTCTCTCTCTCTCTCTCTCTCTCTCTCTCTCTCTCTCTCTCTCCGTCTCTCCTCTCTCTCTCTCTCGGACTCATTTTCCAGCAACGACATTTCTTTCTTTTTTCTTCCGCTGAAAAACAATTCCCACATATCCAAATTCGCGGTAACGACTTGGTCCTCGTGCCTTTTTCGCCCGCGTATTTGAGCCTCGACAAAACGAAAGGAAGGGGGGGAAGGGGGGGCGAGGGGGGGGGGGGGGGGGCAGGGGTTGGGGCTGGGCGGGGGGGCTAACAATAGGGAGGGGGATATATCTAAACATTTTTATTCCCGCGCCATAAAAAACAACTTTTCTCCTAAAAGTTAATCTACGTTGCTGACCTCCCGAACCCCCTAATCTTTTAACCCCTGCAGGTCAAGCAGAGGGGGGCGGGGGTGGGGGCCATTTGGTCCAGTGGTCCACCCAAGGCTTACCTAAGCAGCCCCAGCCATCTCTAGGGTCCACCTGCTGCTGCAGTAGTAGTAGTAGTAGTAATCAAAGACGTGAGAATGCGGTAATGACGCCAGAGAAGGAGAGCCGTGAACAAAGGACGATGCTACTACTACTTCAGTAGATTCACATCAACCGTGCATCTGACGTCTAGGCCAGTCCCTTACGACGCTCCTGATTGGCCGTTGATAAGCCAATCACAGTGGCTGGAAACTCCCTCAGTCTCTCGAGAGAGTTCGCGTAAGTGGAACATACATCTTCCTCCTGCCTATATGAACTGTCTCGAGAGACTGTGAGGGAGTTTCCAGCCCTGTGATTGGCTTATTAACAGCCAATCAGGAGCGTCGTAAGGGACTGCCCTAGACGTCAGATGCACGGTTGATGTGAATCTGCTATAACACCGAGGCCAAAATCATACCGAGAATGGAGCCGTTTCAAAGGCAAATCCTGTCGATCTGGTACTACCGCTGTTACTACTACTATTGGTGCCGTTTCTCTACTACGTCTACGATGCCAAAATCGTACCATGAGTGGAGCCGTTTCAAAGGCAAATCCCGTCTGTTACTAATAATAATAACAGCGGACCCTCGAAAGGTCGTGAATGGATTGGTCAAAGATACGATGACCGCAAATATTCGGTTTTTAGAGTTTAAGTGAGAGAGAAATTTAACATTTTCTTTTTTTTTTTTTTTTTTAAGGGGAGAGATTATTTTCAAACCATATTTTCATCTCTGTTTTGATATCACTTCCTTGAAGGAAAGTTTCTTCGGCGCAATCGAGTTTTCAGTACAGCGCATAATCAAGGCAACCGAAAATAGATATAGTTCTCGGTGGTCTCGATATAATGGTGTAAGAGCAAGGGCCCATGAAACTTTAACCCCGGCAAAGTGGTGGCCTGTTCTGTATTATTGACAAGCGCACGATTATGTCTAACTTTAACCTTAAATAGCAGCATAATCATGGCCACCGAAAATAGATCTATCTTTCGTTGGTCTCGATATAATGCTGTGTGAGGAGCGGCACATGAAACTTTAACCACGGCAAAGTGGGGGGCCTGTTCTGTATTGTTGCCAGACACACGATTATGGCTAACTTTAACCTTAAATAGCATAGAAACTACTGATGCTAGAGGGTTGCAATTTTGTATGTTTGATGTTTGGAGGGAGGATGATCAACATACCAATTTGCAGTCCTTTAGCCTCAGTGGCTTTTAATATCTGCGGGCGGGCAGAAAAAGTGCGGACGGACAGACAAAGCCATCTCAATAGTTGTCTTTTACGGAAAACTAATACACAAAAAAATGCTAAGAACATAAGACAAGAGAGAGAAATTAGAGAACTTTTTTTTAATAATTAACGATATTATGACTCGGCATCACGCATTGATATTTAAAAAGAAATATTGCGTAACATGACAAACCTATTCACATGGAATTCAATCTCCCATCGTAGAGATACAGAGCCAGTGATTTGTCATCGCCCTGGGCTGAGACGCAAACCCCACCAGCGACAACTGATTGGCAAACCACGACACTAACTACTATACCATCGAACAATAGATTTTGACTACAAATGACGAGGCGCATGCCTATATACAAATCGATATTTTTTATTACGTGTCTGGATAAATCACTTCATTATTTTAGAATCACGCGATTGGTAGTAACTACTCACGAATTTTGAATTAAGGTAGGGGTAATGAATATATGGGAATTTTCCAATGCGTGTCGAATGGATGTTAGTATAGTGTCAAATCATAACTATAGCGGAATACTGTATAATCATTTTGACATATATAATGCAAACTTCATTTTAATTTTATCAGATGCTACACTACACTTTATTTATTTCCAGATAATGAATGGTAGGAATTCAATCGTCATCTGTAGTTATTTCCTGATGTGCGATGCAAGAATATTGCATCATATGACAAGTCATGGCTACAGAAAATATTCCACTACAGGTTAAGATTATAAATAAACATTTTCACTGCACCGCACATCAGGAAATAACCACAGATGATCACTGAATGCCTGCCATTCAACAGCTAGAAATGAACATCGCATAGCGTATCATCTGATAGATATATAACAATTTTGCACTATATATGTCATGATGATTATGCAAAAATATGACACTGCATGTTAAAATATGATAATACGTACATATATATATATATATATATATATATATATATATATATATATATATATATATATATATATATAATGTGTATGTATATATATATATATATATATATGTATGTATGTATATATATAATATATATATATATATATACATACATACATATATATATATATGTATATATATATATGTATATATGTATGTATACATATATACATATATATATACATATATATATATATATATATATATATGTATATATATATATATATATGTATATATATGTATATGTGTACATATACATATATATATATATATATATTATGTGTATGTATATATATATATATATATATATATGTATATATGTATGTATATATATATATATATATGTATATATATATATATATATATCTCAATATCTATATATATATATCTATATATATATATATATATATATATATATATATATTATATGAGGATTATGAGGATATTATACCACGTGTCATACTAAAACTATTAAGAAATTACTTTGGCACGTGTTATTTGTGGTTATAAACGAATTATTTTTAAACTTCTGTCAAAACTACTAGTAGCAATACTCGAGTCACTTTGCAAGACGGGTTGCACTGCAGTAGATGTTAGTGACTTTGCTACGTACATTTAAGTGTCTTTATCTCTTTCTTTGTGTGGTGGTTTCACGTTGCATGGAACCAGTCAGTGGTTATTCAGCAACGGGACCAACTGCTTTACGTGACTTCCGAACCACGTCAAGAGTGAATTTCTATTACCAGAAATATACATCTCTCACCCCTCGATGGAATTGGTCGAGAATCGAAGTCGCGGCTACCGAGGTAGCACGCAAACACCATACCGACAATGCCACTTTCGTCTATGCAGCGCTGAAGACACCGACAAGAGGGAGTTGGAGTGGTTGGACAGCAAGATAAAGAGATCCAGAAAATGAAGATAAAGGGGAAATAAAAAGGCTAAAAAATGGATGTGACTAATGTTGTAAACCATCGGAGGATACCGAGAAAAACTATCCGTGTGACAGCGCCTCTACGCAGGCGTTTTATAAAATTATCATTATTATTTATTTATTTTTTTTTTTAATGAATAGACCACTGTAAATGCCGAGACACTGCCTTTTCTAGCCCAGGCCCGGTGACATTTTCCCGATATGTAGTAGAGCTGAATACAGAATTTAGACCAAAGGCCGAGCACTGGAACCTACGAGGTCATTCAGAGCTGAAATGGAAATTGACAGTAATAGGTTTGAAAGGTTAAGATGGAAGAAAGCGAATACGAAAGGAGGTACAGTAAGAGGAACGAAAGCGGTTGCAGCTAGGGGGGCTTAGGAAGGCCCGCTGCAAAGAACCTTAAGTAATGCCTACAGTGCACCGCATGAGGTCCACTGACGGCACCACCCCCACTACGGAGTTCCCGAGATGTAACCGTGTACCGCGACGCCATATTTCAAAAACTAACCATAAAAATCTCGCTAGAAATTTCATTATCTTTCCCACACCCAAATTACATTGAAAGTCATCTAACCTGACCTAAACTAACCTAACCTAGGGGGCAAGGTGCAATACATATCAGGAATTTGCTGGCGGTTGAAATTACGATAGCGGACAAGTACTCTCTCTCTCAAAGGAAGAATTAATCTTCAGCCTCTTCAATAGAGTGGAATATGAGGTTTAGACCTGATGCCAAGAGCTAGCACCTATGAGGTCATTCAACGCTTGAAGGGGAATTGATAGTAAAAAAAGGTTTTGACGGCGTAACAAGGAGGGAAAACCTCAAAGCAGTTGCGCTCTGAAACTATTGTTAGTGGAGGTTTAAGGAGAGTAATATGGAAGAAAGACAATATGAACGGAGCTACAGTAAAATGAATGAAAGGGGTTGTAGCGGGGTAGCAGCTATGAGCCTTAGAAATGGACGCAGCAAAAGAACCTGAAGGAATGCCTACAGTGCACCGCACGTGAGCTGCACCGACTACTACCCTTAAAGGATTTCTCTATTACGGCTAGAATCAGCTTGGAATATTGATACTTTATGACCGATATAACCGCGATACTTCAGTAATTCTATTTGTATATTCTGTAAAATTTATTGGCCGATAACCTTAAGTAAATTACTTTTTTGTGTAACATGCATAAAATACGGTGGTACTTATAGGTATACTTATGCATTATTTTCAAACGGGCGGGGCGAGGGATATACTTATAAGGCGTCGTTACTTAACAAGACAACGAAAGTTCCTTGTTTTACTTAAACTCAAACTAGAGAGAGAGAGAGAGAGAGAGAGAGAGAGAGAGAGTTCAAATTTTGCTTGTTATATGTACACCGCTAATAGCTATAATGTTACTTATGGGTATACTTATGCATGATTTTTATTCGGGATGGATATACCTATAAGGCGTCGTTACTTATTAATACAATAAAAGTGCCTTGTTTTACATAAGTTCAAAGTACAGACAGATTTTGCTCGCTATATGTACAAACATACTAGCAATAAATGTTACTTATCTGCATAATTACATTTGCTTTAATTTACTGGCCTTTTTGTACTCGATCGTCACACTAAAACTGCTTTGTTACCGTTTTGCCATACTTGAATTAAAATGATGCCGTCCACATTTTTGCAAGTACGTATTACCGTTATTAACAGATAATCCTACACGTGGAACGCCATGATTCGATGATTTCAACGAACGGGAGAAAAAGAGAGAGCTAGAGAAAATAGGAAAAATATGTTATTTTGATATGAAAGCTTCAAAATTGCCATAAAAGATTTACGCAAATGCATGACAGTCCATGAATTCCGTAAAACAGTCGAACCATTTTGTATGATGTGTTTACGTTGCATTGAACCAATGATTATTCAGCAACGGGACCAACGGATTTCCGTGACTTCCGAACCACGTCGAGAATGAACTTCTATCACCAGAAATACTACACATCTCTGACCCCTCAATAGAATCCCGAGAATCGAACTCGCGGTCACCGAGGTGGCAGGTCAAGACCATACCGATCACGCCACTGAAGCGCTGTATATTAATGTATTTATTTAGTTAAGGACGGTTCTCTGAGCGCAGAATTTATGGAAAAGGAAAAAAAAAAGGCTCATCGGGCAATGGGAATGTTTATGAATATTCGGAATTATAGCGATTTTTCTGTGAATACAAAAAATCAAAATTGAATAATAGCGATTTTTCTGTGCATACAAAATATCAAAATTGATAAGATAATAATGAGTATTTTGATTTACGGGCATGAGTCACGGTACAGTACAGTGGCCTCGGATAACAAATTCTTAGCATTTAGAAACATGGCGCTCAGAGGACTGTCATGATTTAATTGGAGGGATAGAATTTCAAGTGACAGAATTAGAGAAATAAAGGAGAGCAACTACTCACGCTGGAAGTGGCTAGTAGGACCATGCGTACAGAAGACGGGTAATAGCATGAGATACACCGGAGTGGGTTGCCCTTGGAACTGGAATATAAAATTTATGCCAAACGCCAAGCACTGGGACCTATGAGGTCATTCAGCGCTGAAACGGAAATTGACAATGAAAGGGTTTGAAAGGTGTAACAGGAGGAAAACCTCAAAGCAGCTACACTTAGGAACAATCGTTAGGAGAGGGTGGAAAGGCAGATGGAAGAAAGATGATAAGTACGGAGGTACAGTAAAAGAAATGAAAGGAGTTGCAGCTTGTGGCCGAAAGGACGCTGCAAAGAACCTTCAATAAGATTAGCCCAGGACAGGATGTGGTGACGAGTTCATCAAAAAATAAATGTAATTATACATTTTTTTAAATACATCACATCACATGAACGTAAAATATAATGACAAAGTAATTAGAAAGGAAATATATAGATTTCAATCTGAAAAAATAAAAATAATAGGAATAATCCCCTTATTGTCTTCATCAATTGCGACTGAGAAGTGATAAATTTTGATACCAGAGAGAGAGAGAGAGAGAGAGAGAGACAGAGAGATAGAGAGAGAGAGAGAGAGATGAGAGAGAGAGAGAGAGATCCCATAGACGCTCCGTGATTTTACCTGTATATAAAACACATTTTTAACAATCGGTAACGTTGCGCACGAATACAGTATATACACAAAGTGAAACGAGAGAGAGAGAGAGGAGAGAGAGAGAGAGAGAGAGAGAGAGAGAGAGAGAGAGCCCCCCCATAGATGCTCCCGTGATTTTTCAAGTAAAACACTCTTAAAATCGATCCCGTAAAACAGAATTGACAATCATTACGTTCTCACGAATACGCACTACAAATCTGAAGAGAGAGAGAGAGAGAGAGAGAGAGAGAGAGAGAGAGAGAGAGAGAGATAGCCCCCATAGATGCTCGTGATTTTCAATAAAACACTTTTAAAATCGATCCCACGACATTTTTAACAATCGATTACGTTCTGCACGAATACAGCACATACATCTTGAAGGAGAGATAAGAGAGAGAGAGAGAGAGAGAGAGAGAGGAGAGAGAGAGAGAGAAATGCCCCCATAGATGCTCCGTGGTTTTTTCAAGTAAAACAATTTTTAATATCGATCCCGAGACAAAATTTTAACAATCGTAAGTTTTTGCACGAATAAAGACATACCACCTTGGACGAGAGAGGAAGAAGAGAGAGAGAGAGAGAAGAGAGAGAGAGAGAACATTCATAAATATTGATTGATATGTCGCATAAAATGCCTTAACAATCGATAACATTTTGCTATAATCGGAGTAATTGTCCACCAAAATTGGAATCGAGAGAGAGAGAAAAAAAAAACATTCCTAAACATTCAGTGACATTTCCCGTTCAAACGTCATCTTAACAAGCATTACCATGTCGTTATCATTACAATACGCCATTGCTAAGGCGTTTTATTATGATAATTACCGGTAGCATTCGACAAACTCCAAAATAAGCTAAATACAGACTAATTCATCTTAGTTTAGCGGTTTGGTCCCATCGCTGCTCACAACGTGACCTAAAAAACAGCGACATTATCGTCTCTGAGATTCACCCTAAACGCTTCGTTCTACGCTAAATAGCGATTAAAATCGTCGAAAACGAACGAAACATTATGAAAACAGTTGAGCTTTCGTTCAGCGTAGTTTAGAAACACTGGGTTCAGTCGTTAACTGAAGAACGGATGGCCAGACGAAACTTTTGCGCTCAGAAAGACGAGACAGACCGAAATTAAACGAACAAATGATGATAAAAAATAGCAAATAAAACTTACGAAAAGGTAGGTAACATTACGAAAATAATTGAGATTTCGATCAGTGCAGTTAGGCGACGTTGCGTTCAGTCATTGCTTCAAAAATGGATGACCAGTCAAAGTTGAGCGCTTAAGAGCGAAAGAGACCAAAATTCTATAAATGAATAACGAAAATAGCTGGGAAAACTTACGAAAAGGAACGCAACATTACGAAAATAATTGAACTTTCGATCACCGCTGTTCAGTCATTAGCTGAAGAATGGATGACCGATCAAGATTCGGCGCTTAGAAACGGACGAAGTAAATTAATAAATCTAAGTAAATAAATAGTAGTG
>NC_061109.1:90349559-90369559 GCF_015104395.2 Macrobrachium nipponense
ATTAAGCCAAATTGATTACCTTAAAATGCCACTGAGAAAAATGTTTGGCAGATTTTGCAATCTTTTGGATATTATTTGAGATTCGAATTTTTACTCACTTAGCGAAAAAAATAATATTTTCGCTTACTCGGGGAGTAAGCCTACAAACTACTTTGTTGCTGTTGCTCCTGTTGTTGTTTGGGGGGGGGGGGGGCGGCGTAGGAAAGCCCTATGAAAAAGCCCAAAAAGGTTAAAGATGCAGGAATTTTAGGATAGGATATTAATGATTTATTTATCAGAATGAAAATGAAAAAAAAAATTAATAATATGCATGTTGAACATTATTATTATTATGCACATGAACAGGGTTCATGTACATAATAATAATACATACATACATACATACATACATACATACATACATACATACATACATACATACATACATACATACATACATACATATGAAAATAGGCTCATCAGTGAACTTCAAAATCTATCAGAATGTGTCTCTAAGTCATTTACTCAATAATATTATAATTCACCTACCACACCAAGTTCCTGAAGGGCACAGGTGAAGTTACTTATCTTGGCTTTTGCCTTCGTCACGGCCCTCTTCAGGTAATCCTTGTGTAAGACAGAAAAAAGTTAGTTGCAGAAATACAGAGTGGAAGGTTCGATTCAAGTGGAGGTGCAGTACATTACTACCGTAATAATATTCTACTTGCATTTTAATTCATTTTTGTCTGATTATTAATTTATTAATTTTTTTATAATAAGTGGGGTCTCTTCTTCCTGTATTTCCCTCTACCACGTCTTACTTCTTCCTAATGAAAACCATAATATTCTCTGGAAGCTTGAATTTCAAGTCAATTGGCCCTTTGGTGGGTTTGTTCCATGTGGATAGGTTTCATCTAAATAATAATAATAATAATATAATAATAATAATAATAATAATAATAAGAATAATAATAATAATAATAATGTGGCGGTGTGGCAGAGTGGGTTAGGTCGTCAATGGACTGGTTAAGCAACATTGGGGCTGGTCAGTCGTTGGATGGGCGACCGCTCTCCTCGGCGTTGATTCCTTGGGAAAGGATCTTTACCATAATTTCCTTAGTCTACTCAGCTGTAAATGAGTACCTATCCCTGATCGGGTAGGGTCCAGCTATGGGTTAAATAGCAAAACTCAGGAATGATGGAAAGAAATGAAGAAATAAACGACAACGACGTAAATGGAACCTCTGCCAACAGAGGAGCTTCGTCTGGCAGCCAGGTATTCCACCCAATTGAAGGGGAAGAAGGTCAGTTACTTGAAGGTCGTCATCCAGCAACTGACCACCACAACGACAGCAACCAACAGCCTGAGATTGGAGCTACAGAAGCAAACCAAAGGAAGAAATGGACAAGAGAAGAAAATAAGGAAATATGGAGATGCTACATCAGAAGCAACCCGACGGAGAGAGGATATAGAAGAAGGTTGGTCAACATCTGGAATGAGAGGAATAACACCCCCCAAACAGAGCAGAGGTTGGCAGACCAAGTAAGGAGCATAAAGAAAAAGAACTGGCTCTCCCCAACAGAAAGAGAAGAACTGGAAAGGGAAATGTCACACGACAACGAATTACACGAAGACGAACTGAGAGACGATGCCACAGAAGACGACAGGGATGATGAGGCATCAAACAACGACACACGAAGAAACACCGACGAAGTAACAGAGAGGACGGAATGGGTAGAAAAGATTAGACAATGGATGGAGCCAGATACAGAGAGAACAAAGATCCCCTCCATGAAAGCCTACAACACCAAGAAATTAAGGGAGGAAACAAGAGAGGTCAATGAAATAATGGGAATAATACACACCACCAGTATCACAGAAACAAATAAGTTGGCATATGCAGGAGCAAGATTAGTAGCAGAACTGATGGGGATACGACCATCAACACCACCAGCACAACCAACCCAACAGGAACCAAAACAGCAACCTCCTTGGAATAGGCGCCTGGAAAAGCAAATCATGGTGATGAGATTTGACTTGAGTAGACTGAAAGAGATGGCAGGAAAAAGGCTAAGAAGCAAGAAAACAAGGGAGGAACTCAACGAGATATACAAAGTACAAGAGAGGGGACTAAACAACACAATAGAAGATGTAAAACAGAGGCTTAAGGCCAAAGCACATAAGATCCAACGGTACATGAACAGGAATAAGGGATACCAACAGAACAAACTATTCGGAACCAACCAGAAAAGACTATACACCCAACTAAGAGGGGAAGACAACCACCAAGAAATTCCTAAAGCCGAACCAAGTAAGAGACTCTGGGAAAACATATGGAGCAATCCGGTATCACACAACAAACATGCAACATGGCTCCAGCAAGTCAAGGAAGAAGAAACAGGGAGAATAAAACAAAGATTCACAGAGATCACGACAGACACAGTCAGACACCAACTAAAGAAAATGCCAAACTGGAAAGCCCCAGGTCCCGATGAAGTCCATGGATACTGGCTCAAAAACTTCAAGGCCCTACACCCACGAATAGCAGAACAACTCCAGCATTGTATTTCAAATCACCATGCACCCAAATGGATGACCACAGGAAGGACATCCTTATTACAAAAAGACAAGATTAAGGGAAATATAGCCAGTAACTACAGGCCTATCACCTGCCTACCAATAATGTGGAAGTTACTAACAGGTATCATCAGTGAAAGGCTAAACAACTACCTAGAGGAGACAAACACCATCCCCCACCAACAGAAAGGCTGCAGAAGGAAGTGTAGGGGCACAAAAGACCAGCTCCTGATAGACAAAATGGTAATGAAGAACAGTAAGATTAGGAAAACCAACCTAAGCATGGCATGGATAGATTATAAGAAAGCCTTCGACATGATACCACACACATGGCTAATAGAATGCCTGAAAATATATGGGGCAGAGGAAAACACCATCAGCTTCCTCAAAAATACAATGTGCAACTGGAATACAATACTTACAAGCTCTGGAATAAGACTAGCAGAGGTTAATATCAGGAGAGGGATCTTCCAGGGCGACTCACTGTCCCCACTACTCTTCGTAGTAGCCATGATTCCCACGACAAAAATACTAAAGAAGATGGATCCCGGGTACCAACTCAAGAAAAGAGGCAACAGAATTAACCATCTGATGTTCATGGACGACATCAAGCTGTATGGTAAGAGCATCAAGGAAATAGATACCCTAATCCAGACTGTAAGGATTGTATCTGGGGACATCAGGATGGAGTTTGGAATAGAAAAATGCGCCTTAGTCAACATACATAAGGGCAAAGTAACAAGAACTGAAGGGATAAAGCTACCAGATGGGAGCAACATCAATCACATAGATGAGACTGGATAAAAATACCTAGGAATAATGGAAGGTGGGGATATAAAACACCAAGAGATGAAGGACACGTTCAGGAAAGAATATATGCAGAGACTCAAGGCGATACTCAAGTCAAAACTCAATGCCGGAAATATGATAAAAGCCATAAACACATGGGCAGTGTCAGTAATCAGATACAGAGCAGGAATAGTGGAATGGACAAAGGCAGAACTCCCCAACATAGATCAGAAAACCAGGAAACATTTGACAATACACAAAGCACTATATCCAAGAGCAAATACGGACAGGCTATACATAACACGAAAGGAAGGAGGGAGAGGACTACTAAGTATAGAGGACTGCGTCAACATCGAGAACAGAGCACTGGGGCAATATCTGAACACCAGTGAAGACAAGTGGCTAAAGAGTGCATGGGAAGAAGGACTAATAAAAGTAGATGAAGACCCAGAAATATACAGAGACAGGAGAATGACAAACAGAACAGAGGAATGGCACAACAAACCAATGCACGGACAATACATGAGACAGACTAAAGAACTAGCCAATGATGACACATAGCAATGGCTACAGAGGGGAGAGCTAAAGAAGGAAACTGAAGGAATGATAACAGCGGCACAAGATCAGGCCCTAAGAACCAGATATGTTCAAAGAATGATAGACGGAAATAACATCTCTCCCATATGTAGGAAGTGCAATACGAAAAATGAAACCATAAACCACATAGCAAGCAAATGTCCGGCACTTGCACAGAACCAGCATAAAAAGAGGCATGATTCAGTGGCAAAAGCCCTCCACTGGAGCCTGTGCAATAAACATCAGCTACCTTGCAGTAATAAGTGGTACGAGCACCAACCTGAAGGAGTGATAGCAAATGATCAGGCAAAGATCCTCTGAGACTATGGTATCAGAACAGATAGGGTGATACGTGCAAATAGACCAGACATAATGTTGATTGACAAAATCAAGCAGAAAGTATCACTCATTGATGTCGCAATACCATGGGACACCAGAGTTGAAGAGAAAGAGAGGGAAAAATTGGATAAGTATCAAGATCTGAAAATAGAAATAAGAAGGATATGGGATATGCCAGTGGAAATAGTACCCATAATAATAGGAGCACTAGGCACGATCCCAAGATCCTTGAAAAGGAATCTAGAAAAACTAGAAGCTGAAGTAGCTCCAGGACTCATGCAGAAGAGTGTGATCCTAGAAATGGTGCACATAGGAAGAAAAGTGATGGAATCCTAAGGAGGCAGGATGCAACCCGAAACCCCACATAACAAATACCACCCAGTCGAATTGGAGGACTGTGATAGAGCAAAAAAAATAAAATAAAATAAAAAATAATAATAGTAATAATATATATATATATGTATATAATATATATATATATATATATATATATATATATATATATATATATATATATAAATTATATATATATATTTACAGACAGTCCCCGGGTTACGACAGGGGTTCCGTTGTTGAGATGCATCGTTAGCCGAAAATCGTCGTAAGAAGGAACTTCGTGAAAAATCCTAAGAAAACCTTACTTTTAATGCTTTGGGTGCATTGAAAACTATGTAAACTGCATTCTTATTGCATTTTTCATCAAAAAACCTTCAAAAATTGATTATTTTGCCTTCTTGGTGTCATTTTTCATCTGTCAGATCAGCGTTGTAGGCGTCGTAACCCTGGAACATGCGTCTTAACCATGGAATAATGTCTGATGAATATAATTGAGAAGCGCCTTAACCTTGGAAAGTCGTAAGCCAAACCCGTCATAACCTGGGGACTGCCTGTATATATATATCTATATATAGATATATATATATATATATATATATATATATATATCGTATATATATATTGTAAAAATATATAAAGATGATACTGTACAAATTTCAAATATGACATGCGGTCTTTTGCCAAATGCTCCCAGATGGTTAAAATTGAGAAAGTAAGGGACTTATTGCACAAATAGCATTTGATGGTATTCAATAAACAAGACATCAGTTAGCATTAACGTAAATGGTTATCTGCTAAATGCTACCTGTGTTTACAGAAATGTACATTAAATGACTTACGTAAATTAAATGACCATTGTAACAAGAGAACACATTTTAACAAATGCTTTTAGTGTTTACAGAGGTGTGAATATGTAAAACAATCTGTATATTTTAACCAAATGTTTTCAGTGTATACAAAGGTGTAAATGTGTAAAAATATTTGATTTTTTAACCAAATGCTTTTAGTGTTTGCAGAGGTATAAATGTGTAAGAATATCTGACTTTTTAACCAAATGCTTTCAGTGTTTACAGAGGTGTAAATATGTAAAAAAATATCTGACTTTTTAACCAAATGCTTTCAGTGTTTACAATGTTTAAATGTGTAAAAATATCTGACTTTTTAACCAAATGCTTTCAGTGTTTACAGAGGTGTAAATGTGTTAAAAAAATATCTGACTTTTTAACCAAATGCTTTCAGTGTTTACAGAGGTGTAAATGTGTAAAAAAATATCTGACTTTTTAACCAAATGCTTTCAGTGTTCACAAAGGTGTAAATGTGTAAAAATATTTTTGACTTTTTAAGCAAATGCTTTCAGTGTTTATAGAGGTGTAATGCGTAGAAATATTTGACTTTTTAACCAAATTCTTTCAGTGTTTACAAAGGTGTAATGTGTAAAAATATCTGACTTTTTAACCAAATGCTTTCAGTGTTTACAGAATAGTAAATGTGTAAAAATATTTGACATTTTAACCAAATGCTTTCAGTTTTACAAAGGTGTAATGTGTATAAATATTTTACATTATAACCAAATGCTTTCAGTTTACAAAGGTGTAATGAATAAAAATATTTCACCTTTTAACCTTACCTTTCGTCCAACAATTAATTGCAAGTTGAAAGGAATTATGGGAAGAACTATTTGCGACTTCGTCAAGTTTGCCGTCGTCCTATTGAAGATGTTCTTTTTTTCAAAAGGAAGAGAAAACAAATATTCAAAATCTATTAAAGAAATATTTTTTCTAACAGCTATAATATCCCTCCCAATGTTAGGCTTCAAAGTGATAGGTTACAAATGGCGCCATTCTTAAAAAAAAAAGTAATATATGAATATATTTTGTGGTATGCTTTTCACACAGCACATACACACACACATACACCTTCAAACAAAATGTTCAATTAGAGAGAGAGAGAGAGAGAGAGAGAGAGAGAGAGAGAGAGAGAGAGAGAGAGGTTACCAATTACTCATTTCACCATAATCCCAAAGTTTATTCATCAAGCAATTTTGTTTTTCTCATTCGTACCTTCAGAGGTAGAGACGAAATGACTGATTTCATTCTTAGAAACAAAAAGTATAACTAGTTAGCAAAAATAAGTGAACTTTAGTTATTACAACAATATTCTAGGTACATTGAATAAGGGATAACCTACAATCTATTACATCACCATTCCAGGTTCCAGGACCAGTTAAAAAATATAGACCATTTGGAATTAAATTCAAGATATAGAATAACATTCACATTTCTGGAAAAAATGGGACAACACTCGAGTCATTTCAATCATTTTCCAGGTGTACAGAATGGAGGTAACCTTCTAGCTGTTATATCAGCATTCCAGGTTCCAGGACCAGTTGAATAAAACCTCTATTATTTAGAATCAATTTCCAGACATGGAAAAAACGCCAGATGTAAAACTCACTAATCATGTTTACTGAAAGAGAATAACCCACAGTTCATTATAACAACATTCCAGGTTCCAGGACCAGTCCAAAAACCTCTCCTATTTGGAATCAATTTCCAGACATGGAAAAAACACCATATATAGTATATAATCTCACCATAATTATCTTCCAGGCCTGAAAGAGATCAAGTTTGATTCCAGCGCCTCCCCTTCCTTCTCCAGGGGAACTGCTTTCAGTTCCAGCATTTCCAGACCGTAATTCAGGCAATCCAGGTCCTTCGAGCTTCGAAGTCTCAACCACTTCCGTAAGGTCATCGTCCATGTTTATGACGACGGGTAATCCTCGGCAGGTTCTGAAGGCTCTCATGATCTTCCTCGTCCTGTGAAGGTAGATCTCGCCGTAACAGTTCCCCAGGACCTGGAGAAGTTGGGTGAGTCACTGGATGAGTAATTGGGTGAGTGATTGGGTGACTATCTACTGCAATGTCTCACCACTGGATACTTATATCCACAAGAAGTTTGACCTTACATTTTCGACGCTGTATCTGTCCATGAAGGAGAATTCTGCAGATATCCTTCCAGCGAGGAAGATGATTGTTAGGACTTTCCAGAGCATCCTGGAATCAGAAGAAGGAGGAAATCATTGGATGAACAAATAAATGTGAAATAGACAATTAGAGTCACACCTCTCTCTCTCTCTCTCTCTCTCTCTCTCCTCTCTCTCTCTCTCTCTCTCTCTCTCTCCGAAAGGTCAACACAAAATTTTGATTGAATGTTTCGTTTAATCTAGTGTAGAAAAAATTATAAATAAACCTAACAAAATGAAAGTATAATTAACAAAAATTATAACACAACACACTCGCCTCCAACTCTCTCTCTCTCTCTCTCTCTCTCTCTCTCTCTCTCTCTCTCTCTCTCATTTTCATACATCTTGTCTCTTTCTTCAAGTGTCCAAAAAGCCTACAAATTTTAAATGAGAAAGAGAAAGTTAAATTTATAATTTTTACCTGATAAGAGAAGCCAGAATTTATTTACAAGATGCTAAAGTCAACTTTAATTTCACTGAGAGAGAGAGAGAGAGGAGAGAGAGAGAGAGAGAGAGAGAGAGAGAGCGAGAGAGAGGGAGAGAGAATTCCGTCCCACAAAATATTTCTGTAACCTCACCTCTTAGAGGGCCAGAAAAATACAGTCGCACCAGACCCAGAGACAGTCCTCTTTTATAACCAACGCTACGTCATGATCTCTTGTCGAGGTTTTCCGAAAAAAATAAACAAACACTATGAACGTTCTTCTCAACAAGAGGGAAGAGTCCTTCAAGATTTTCTATTAGAACAGGCTATATTTATGGTGTCCACATGCTGCTTTCTTTTGTGTATTTGTGTATGTGGGTGTGTGGGTGTGTTTTTTTTTTACTGTGTACTTAAGGGCTAGTGGTTTCAACTTGGAAGGATACATGTTATGAATTTTTAAATCTATTTACTCAATGACTTCCCCTACAGCCCTCCATCAATGTAAACAACATTAGAATAACAGAGAATCATATAATAAATAGAATTGAATAGAATATTGAGGTCATTCAGCACTGAAAGGGGAATTACGAATAAAAACGTTTACAAGGTGTAAAAGGACGGAAGCCTCGCAGTTGCACTATAAAGCAATTGTAAGGAGATGGTAGAAAGTGGATGGTAGAGAGAGAATATGGATGGAAGTACAGTCAAAGGAATGAAATGGGGCTGGAGCTAGGGGCCGGAGGGACGATGTAAAGAACCTTAAAAGTGATTTATGCTCATGACCAAACAGGGACCTTAAACATGTACTTTAAACAGCATATAATACCAATTCATCTTTTCTAACCAGCCTCTGAAATCGTAGAGAAAGTCTAATCAACAGAATGGTTTCAAAATTTGACATTGTTTACATACATGATCCTCTTGGCGTCCAGGAGACACCTCACTAAAAAACTGAGTTCTCTCTGCTACTGGGAGCACCTTGTTCTCAGGCTCATTTAAATCTATGCAAGGAATCTGAACCAATAGATTCACTTTTTAAACGCGACTGATTTCAGTAAGGTTACAACATAGCTTTGGATCTGGCCTCAGAGACTGCCAGAAAACCCCCTGCTAATGGACACAATCTAGAACACTATCTCTGTAAACACTGACATGACAGTTTACGAACTTTAGCTGGCCACAAGTCTGGATAAAAGGAGGGTGCATGGGGTGTAGGGTGTACTTTCCAGCCTTCTGAAGATACCAAGCGTTGCTGGAACATGTCACAAAAATGACCAGTCTGTGGTTAACGGGTCAGTGACACAAAAATAAGTGCGCTACCGTTCTGAAAAACAGCACTGGCGAGTCTAGCTTGACGGTCCTTGATCGCCTCCATCCATTCTACCTTTATTCATTATATAACAAAAGAACAACTGGAATGGGTTGACTAAAAAGATGATCAAACAAATGAAACAATACATAGCAACTTCAGGGAGACACTAGAATGCTCTAAGATGACAGAACAGTCCTGTAGGATGGCAAAAACTAACGGAATTTCTCAATGAAAAGGATGTTTACATAGGGTTGTTGGGGCGGACCTTGTCCACTTTGTTGTCAGTAGAAGTTTGACATTCAGGCGTTCCTAAGTGATGTTATAAAGTAATAAAACCGAGAGAGAGAGAGAGAGAGAGAGAGAGAGAGAGAGAGAGAGAGATTCATCTCCACAGACCTTTTCTAATTTTCTGTCAGTACAATTTTGACATTCAGGTGTTCCTTAGGGACAACACAAAGTAATAAGAGAGAGAGAGAGAGAGAGAGAGAGAGAGAGAGAGAGAGAGATTCATCTCCACAACATTTTACAGGTGTCATAAACATTAAAAAGAGATCCTGCAACTTTAAGAAAGATGTTTTTCAGATGTTTTCTCTCCCAAGAAAATTCCTAATCCATGACATGAAAAAATGTCAATAAAAAAATATTTTATTTTTCTGTCAGACTTGATCACTTCTATTTTATTTCCATTTTGATAAATTGGGGATATTGTACATTTTACGACTGACTGAGCCTTCAACATTTGGTGGTAATACTACTACTACTACTACTACTACTACTACCATTGACGTAATGGTAGTAGAATGAAAATTATGAATGAATCGACCAAAACAGATTCAGGCATTCATGTTTTTCAAGACTTTTTCTTTTAAGAAAATACACGTTTAATGAAATTTGGAGTAATTCAGTGAGACCTATTGCTACTACCCTCTCTCTCTCTCTCTCTCTCTCTCTCTCTCTCTCTCTCTCTCTCTCTCTCTCTCACGGATATTGAGACCTCAACCTAAAATAAAAGGAGAGGGCGTCAGCATAGTGAAATCAGTGAACTAAAACATGCAACATGCACAGAATAATTCTTAAGTGGGAAGTGGAGATAGAAATCTGAACCAGATTTAATTCCCCTTACAACAGATCTTTGGAGTCTGCTACGAGGGTCTTGGTATGTATATACACATACATAACTCTAGGTTATTCACTGTCGTCCTCTTCACCCTGATACGATGCATAATAATGATGTACTGATGTCAAAAAGATATAGCTCCATTATGCACGAGCGAGCTACCTTTCAAAGTCACTGCCTTTTGGGACACCAGAGGAAATCCAACTAGCAATTTGGACTGATTGAGGGATTCTGGGGGAGTCGCTGACTTCGTAAAAGCAGGTGTCAAGAAATCTTCTACTTGTTAGTTCGATCTCTCTCTCTCTCTCTCTCTCTCTCTCTCTCTCTCTCTCTCTACAAATAATATATATCTATTTAAATAGTTTATATACTATATATATATATATAAATATATATATATATATATATATATATATATATATATAATATATGTAGGTATATATATATATATATATATATATATATATATATATACATATATATATATATATATATATATATATATATAGTATATATATGTTGATGTGTGTGTATATCTACATACATACATACCTACATACTATAATACATATATATATATATATTTATATATATATATATATATATATATATATGTGTGTGTGTGTGTGTGTGTGTGTATGTGTTTGTGTGTGTGTGTGATACATACATACATATATATATATATATATATATATATATATATATATATATATACATATATTTGAAATGGCCGCATCCATATGAACATTTAAAACCACTGTGATTACCTAGATAGAGGCAAGCACTTCTGCTATTAAAAAAAATAAATAAATAAGTTCTTTGCATTTCTTTCATCCTATACTGTATTTTTTACTTCGTAAGCCATAACTGCAGTTTTTGAAAACTCGGGGTTTATGATCAACTGGTCATGATGAAGACGAGTGTTTGAACTTCTACCTTGCTTTTAGGTAAACCTGTGAACAATCAATGGTCTTACACCTTTCGAGTGTTAGCCATTTTTGTAGACCTCAGCTTGGGACGTCTCAATGTCCACTTAACTATATCTATTATGGAATAACAAATGACATTTATTTTTTTTTCCTGACTTTATTCAAATTTCTAATGGTGCTAAAAGCGATTAAGCGTTCTGCAATCTAGGTATAACCACCGATTTACTGAACAAGACAGTTTAGGCGGTAAATTTGCCGCTGATTTACAGATGGTACCTTAATGCTAGACCATATGAAAACCAATATGAAATACTCAGGTGTTTTATTGCTGAGTTATAAGTCTGGCTGACGATGTAAACATGAATTTCCTTGACAATTCTTAGTTTGGACTTACATAGGCCTAGGGAAATTAGCTGACTGCTTACTTGAATTACCTTGACAATTCTTAGTTTGGACTTACATAGGCCTAGGGAAATTAGCTGACTGCATACTTGAATTGCCTTGACAATTCTTAATTGGGCTACATAGGCCTAGTGAAATGGGCTGACTGTATACATGAATTACCTTGACAATTCTCAGTAAGGGCACATAGGCCTAGTGAAATTGGCTAACTATAAACATGAATTACCTTGACTTATTTGCTGACTGTAAACATGAATTACCTCAACTAGCTCTAGTAAATCTCGAAGTCTTCCCTCTCCTCTGAGCCCCAGAGAATGTGGAGAATCTTCTCGGCCATTTTTTCCTGGTCAGGAGAACCCTCTAACTGAATCTCAGAGACATCGAAGTGGTCCATGTTCTTTAGAATGTGCTGTTTCATGCAGAGGGCCATCCTTAGCTTCTTCTCACACTTCATGAAGACCAGGAGCCTCTTGACTTCGATGGGCATCGGGGATGGTTCCTCTGGGAGGCACAGCTGGAGTAGAAAAGAGGAGTGAGTAGAGTGAAGAGAAAAGTAGTATATGGAGGTAATGCAACTGTAGGTCACCACAGTAGGTCTACGTACATTACTCCGTTACAGCTGGGATTCTAAACTAGGCCAGTATGCTAATTAGGCAATTGTCATAGTTGCTAACCTAGTAAACACATAAATACCTATGCACACATGTATAGAAAGGAGAGAGAGAGAGAGAGAGAGAGAGAGAGAGAGAGAGAGAGAGAGAGAGAGAGAGAGAGAGAGAGCACTTACGGAGAACTGGTAGCAGTGATCGATTGTCTTGACGAAGTCTGCGTTGAGCGTAACGCTGGCCGTCAGATTCTTAACTTCGTTCTTAATTACCTCTGGCAAGATCCTCAGATCCTCATCGACCTGTAGAGATGATAGAAGGAGGATTCAGAAAGGAAATTATGATACAAAAAATAATAGTAAACACATTTAAAACAATGATGAGGACGGGAGTGAGATATTTGAAAAGAAGTACAGCATCAACTGTGACTTTTATAGCTATTCAGTGATTCAATAATGTTAAATTTAAATGTTATATAAGACCAAACTGTCCTCCAAGAGTCTACAAAGATCTTGTAAGCATTATTCTAAAAAGGCCTGATCCAACCTCCAGCTTACTCGTGACGCATACAAGATTTTCCCCACACACGTAAATTGTAAACATTATATACCTGACTTTTAACGTAAATTAAAACGCGCTAAAATCTACGGTCAAACAGAGCATTGTTTCACCAATGTAAATTAAAATAAATACTAAATATTTTATTAGAAATAATTTTTATGTACTGTTTAATATGCACATTATTTATTTTTCACATTTTCAATCTAATAAATAAATCATAAATATCCTGTACTAAAATTCCTGTATCTTTAACTCAACGCTGAAACAAGGAAATATAATATAATATAAAATTACATAGAATACGAAATTATATAATATAATACATAAAATAACATACTAATGTATCACGTATGATATATATAAGGTATGATAAAATATAATATATTATAAAATATGATATCATGTAATAAATGAAATAATATGATTATGTATTATATATAACATATTATAAAATAATATAATATATATCTATCAATAAAAACACATATATAATCTAATGTAACAAAAACCAATAACCCATTTTATGAACTTTCTTTAATGTTGACGTAATAATAATAATAAAATAATAATAATAATAATAATAATAATAATAATAATAATATAATAATAATAATAATAATAATAACTGTTCTTGGTTCGACAATGAAAAAATTAATATACCTCACTTTATTAATTAAGACTACCATTGTATCACTGTGCTATTTATACCATTCTAATACTAGTTACGATAATGACAATGATACATATATATATATATATATATATATATATATATATATATATATATATATATATATATATATATATATATATATATATATATATATATATACTGGGTGTCCATAAAGTCCCAGTACCATTACAAGTATTTATTGCTCGTAATGGTAATGGTACTGGGACTTAATGGACATCCAGTATATATATATATATATATATATATATATATATATAATATATCATATATATATATATATATTATATATCTTTCGAACTCACGTAATTCATCTTCTGCAAGATGCAGGTGAAGTTGCTGGCTTTCGAGATGGCTTTGGTCAACAGGTGCTTCAGGTACGGAGCGTCGAAAAGGGCCCTGGTCCCTGAAGGAGGCGTTGCAAGGATGAATTATATTAGTAGGTTGGTATTCTGACCTTACGTGAATTGTAGTGCTCAGGCAAGGGCTACAATAGTCGTTTTATTGTAGTGAGTAAAAATTACTTTTTTTTATATCTAACCATTTCTCTCTCTCTGTTTATATATATATATATATATATATATATATATATATATATATATATATATATATATATATATATATATATATATATATATATATATATATGTCAATATAGTCCACAGGAGAAAAAAAAGAGAATAAAAGACTCTAGTAGCTCGAGAATTTTGCCTTCACCAGGCCTCTTCAAGAGCTTTATTTTAACTAAACAGAATGTGTATATACAAAAAATTTATAAACACTTTCCCACTGGAAAAATAGATCATAAACAAATGGTCAAATCAGCAATTCAAACAAGTTAAAAGAGAGAACTATTCAATGATTTGTTGATTGGTCATTTAAACCTTTCTCTGAATTTGTACACTATGTATTTATTTACTTATGTATATTTATACATACAATCACTCATACACACACACACACACACAAATTTATGAAAGTTTATCGGTTGTCATTCAGAGTTTTCCCCGGCAGCACCGGACTGTTTGGCTAGCGTAATATAAACATCGTAAAAACAGCATTAAAATCCACCACTAAATTCTAGCAGTGTGTCAGAAAGAGACCTATTTTCTCAATAAAACGACAATCCTGATCAACTCCACTATCCAATATATGCATCAAACGGGCACCTGCTAAAAAACTTACCGTCAAATTCGCCACCAGTGCCTCTCGTCTCTGAATTCCGTGTTTGCTTGGGGGTGACTTGGTAGGCTCCGAGTGACACAGCTTCTTGGCTGCTATGACCCTCTGCAGCCAGCCGTAGTACTCCTTCTCTCCTACACAGCTGGACAAGACCTGAGCATAAACAGGGTGGGAATGACTTGAGTTTAGAAGGAAATGATTAGACAAAGGTCACTGAAGAGTGGTGTGGCTTGACTCGGGTGGAAATGGCTGGAGTTTGTTTTCAAATAATGAAAAAATGAATGGAAATTCATACTTAATGGTAGTAGTTACAGCAGCAGCAGCAGCAGTAGTAGTAGTAGCAGTAGTAGTAGTAGTAGTAATAGAAATAGTAGTCTTAGTAGTAGCATTAGACAAAGGTGACTGAAGAAAGGTGTGGCTTGACTCAAGTTGAAATGTCTGTTGTTTGTTTTCCTCTAATGAAAAAATTAATGAAAATTGATACTTAATGGTAGTAGTTACAGCAGCAGCAGCAGCAGCAGCAGCAGCAGTAGCAGCAGTAGTAGTAGTAGTAATAGAAATAGAAATAGTAAAAGTGTTAGTAGCAGTAGTAAAAATAGTATGGAGGAATGTTGAAAACGAACAGAAAGTTATGGTTTTTTTTTTTTTGTAAAGTGAGAAGTTCCATAACAGCTCAAGAGCAAGATCTTCACATAGCTCCAACTGCAACTGAGAGAGAGAGAGAGAGAGAGAGAGAGAGAGAGAGAGAGAGAGAGAGAGAGAGAGAGATAAAAATAACAGGATCAATCATGATTCTGGAGGTAAAAATGTGTTATCGATGCTGAAGAGAAAGGGTAACACGAAGCAGATGATAATCACTTGTACAGACCTCCAGTTGAGAGAGAGAGAGAGAGAGAGAGAGAGAGAGAGAGAGAGAGAGAGAGAGAGAGAGAGATAATGATCAACAACTCACCTGACTAAAAGCAAATCTCTTGACGTAGGCGTTATCACTTCGAGCAATGGAAGCCACCGCCAAAAAGGAGAACAATACCAGAATTGATTTCATGATTCTGCAAAGAAATATATGTATATATATATATATATATAAATTTCTAATGTAAAGCCATTCACTTTAAGTGGACAAACTTTCATATGAGAATGGATAAGGATATAAGTGGATATAGCAGGTCAGCCCATTGCCTCGTAAAACACCAGGCATCATGGGTTACAAGGAGGCCTGGAAAACCAGCAAAATAACCTGGAAAATGCTGACCACTTCACCTGCAATCCCGAAGGCTTGCAAGAGCAACGATTCGTCTATACTCACGTATTCTTTGGGTCCAGTAACAGCGGAATTCGTTCTTGATCGGAGACTTGCCCAGAGGTGCCTGCCCAGGCGAGAGCAGTCCTCGTGTATATATACCCTCCAAGTACATTCCATATTTGTGCCCCATCACGGTAATTACAACGGATGGTGGGGGGGGAAAACCCGTTGCTCATGCTGTTTCAAGAATACTTTATTTTTTTTTATTCTTTGGTGGAGAGAGCAAACGGCCAAGTCATCGTTACTTGCGTTCTGCAGCCCAGTGACAATGCAAGCAAAATGTTTTCTGTTTTTCTTGACGAGGAGACTGGTTGCTATGGCGAGGTTTCCAAGCGGACCCGCACAAACACTACCTCACAACAAACATTCTCTCTCTCTCTCTCTCTCTCTCTCTCTCTCTCTCTCTGTGTGTGTGTGTGTGTGTGTGTGTGTGCGAGGACAACTAATAGAAACATGAAAAATACTAAAAGGCATAACAAAATTAGACAGTAACCTGTTTACGTTAAACGATAACCAGACAAGAAATAATGGATGGAAACTAGAACTGAAGAGATACAACGCATCCCACTGTGGGAACTTCTTTACATACACGATATGTGACACGTGGAATAAACTGCCACCAGAAGTTGTAAACAGCAAAATCATTAGGACACTGTGAATGAACAGTAAAACCTGCTTCTACAGATAAATGAGCACACAATGTCTCCTCGGATGGACAAGTCTTTGAGACATCCTAATCCTTGTTACTCCTTGTATCTCTCTCTCTCTCTCTCTCTCTCTCTCTCTCTCTCTCTCTCTCTCTTAATTGCAGTTGGAGCTACGTGAAGATCTTTCCCTCGTGTTGTTAAGGAATTTTTCACTTTACCAAAATAAACCCATAACTTTCTGTTCATCTTCAACATCCCTCCTGTACTACTACTACCACTGCTATTATTACTACTACTACTACTACTACTGCCGCTGCTGCTGCTGTAACTACTACCATTAAACGTGCGTGCACACCCATGCGTCTTTTGTACGTTAAATTCTATTCATATTATTGCTACATTAAATGTATCATTTTTACCATATGCATTTGGGAATGTCAGTATTTCACCTATATGTGCCATAGACGCAGTCGTGTCTCGTATATATATGGACTCATATGCATCTTTCCATCCGTCAACAAACGTAAGAGATTGGGTTGTGACCTTTGTGACAGGCAGTACATTTACGCTCGCAAGGGCTATTGAGCTGTCTGAATAAATTGGTGAACTTGCAGAAGCTGCCTCTATTTTGTTTATACATACACACCACACACACACACACACACACACACACACACACACACACATATATATATATATATATATATATATATATATATATATATATGTATATATATATATATATATACATATATATTGCACAGTTCTTTGCTGGTCTGATACAAGGATTCTGAAAAAGCACTATTTAGAAATATCATAATTAAAGTTCAACCACTGTCAGGCATGGATACTGAAACCAGGTAAAGTAGCTTTCAGTTTTATTTAGTATAGCATTTAATTTGAAACGTAAAACTACAGTTAAAGTAGCTTTAAGTTTTATTTAGGCTAGTTTTTAATTTTAAAAAAACAACTACAGTTTTCCATAAAAAAACAATTGTTTAGCCAACGAAATCCTGCAAATTACATTAAATTTATCATCTTGCATAACTGAAAAGATTCATTTACTGACATTCCTAGTACACTTACCTATATAAAAAAAAAAATGCACTCGGTAACTGGACGACATTCGAAATTAAACCCGTTTGAAAGTTCGACCTCCAGTAAAAAAAAAATAAAAAAAAAAAGAAACAAAAAAAAAAAAAAAAAAAAAAAAAAAAAAAAAAAAAAAAAAAAAAAAAAAAAAAAAAAAAAGAAACAAAAGCAAAAAAGAAATCCTAAAGAAAATTTGTACCTTACACGACTAGTCATCAGCTTGAACCATCATTTTTAAACCTTGCAAGGTATTTGGCTAATAAGCCTTGTATTGTCAGGCAAGTGTGAATTTTGGAGTTTATTTTTTTTAAAGATTTTATGAGTTTTATATTCTCAAAACATTTCTAGGCACTTTAATTAACAAAAATTGAAACAGGGAAAAGATTAAAGAAAATTATGAGTTTTACTGTCTCATAACCCCTCTGGGCACTTTTAATTGACAAAAATTGAAATAAAGAAAAGATTACTGAAAATTCTGGAACGAATAACTATTGTGGGTTGTGAACTATTTTCAGGGTACGTCCACATGAAGCTAAAACATGCCTTAAGTCGTCAACCTGTCGCATACATTTCGCAAACAGGCTGAAACCGACTCCTCGACTGTGAATGGAGAACGAATCTTTGCTAAATGCTGGATATAATTAGAATCAATGGATGGGGCCATGATAAGTCACTGACTCGTATTAAACCTGTTTGATGACTTGTATTCATCTTGTCTGTGATATGTCTGCGTCAAGTTGCCGACATGTTCTACTGCATTGTGGATGCACCCTTAGGGATATTTCCTACTATTTAAAAAATCCTTATGAATATATGTACATGAATTTTTTTTTATTTATTTATTAATATTCAATTACTTTTCTCCATGGCATCTGTCATTTCCATTTACAAGAAACCACAATGGAAAATCTAACCATGGATTAAGAACTATCTAACAGCCATATGTCTTTAGGTAAAATACGTATATTTGTTTTTAGACCAACGCTCGTTTCCCCATCAAACAGGCCTTTGAACTATCTGCACTCGAAGAACTCCTACGAAGTCCTACACAAAGGACCCCTAACGTGCATCCCATCCTTGGATGCCAGAAAGACGTCGAAAATATCCTTCGCAATTCCTTCTGCTACTGTCAAACGAAATCCAGCCCCTTCAGGAAGTCCGTGCCCATGACGACGGCCATGACCTTCACAAGGTAGTTGGTCCTCTTGCCCTTCGCGTTCGGGAGGGCCTCAAGGTCGTATCGGTGCAGGTTCTGCCTCAGGTCGTGCCTGAAGCAGGCCTCCAGCCGAGTCCTTCTCTCGCAGGCTATGAACTTCATGAGTCGACGGATGTCCTGGGGCATCACGGAGCCGTCCTCGGGGAGGCACTTCTGCAGGAGGAGTAGGAGATGGGTAGTGGAGACCCGGGTCATTGTGTGAATACTTATGTGCATGCGTACATGTAGATGAACCACAGAATAAATGAGACACTGAAGACTGATACATCTTGGTAGAACTACAATGCGTGTGCCTCTAACACTGACAATGGTATAATGCGTAAAATATTTTATAAAATCTTGAGTTTATATGGTTGTAACTAATGTATATTGCAACTTCCTCCTACTTCGTGTCAGTGCCCTGAAGGATGTCTTAAATATAGAGACGTAACCAGTCAGGATTGGCTGCCAGTGTTTCATTACCTGCGTAGGACATCTGATATGTATAGTATATATATATATATATATATATATATATATATATATATATATATATATAATATATATATATATATATATATATCGGAAGATGTACATAACTTTTAAATACCCAAGAAGCAATTTCGGACGAAACCAATATTACAAGAGATTAACCTACTTTGATATGAGAGAGAGAGAGAGAGAGAGAGAGAGAGAGAGAGAGAGAGAGAGAGAGAGAGAGAAGTACTTTATAAAGATATACATTTTCAAAATGCTTATACTTCGAAAATAATCTTTTACAAACAATAACATTTAAATGATCTAAAACGAAATTATTACAAAGTAGAAACAAAAGTTTAAAATCGTCACAAAATAAGACGACAAAATATAAATCATGTAATCTTGAAGAAAAGATGAGTAAAAGTCTAATATTTCATAAAT
>NC_061109.1:90382059-90407059 GCF_015104395.2 Macrobrachium nipponense
TCCTTTATTCATATTTTCCCAATTTCTACTGTTCCAGGCAACTTCCTCGGAGAAATCCTAAGGATCTCTGCGCTTTATCCTACGCCCTTGACATTCCAGTTCTAAACTCTACTGCAGGATATCACGCGCAGCAGGTAAGTGGTGGAGGTAAATTGCTCCATTTTCATGTTTTCGACTTGAGAGCAGGTTATTATATTATTATTATTATTATTATTATTATTATTATTATTATTTGCTGGAAGAAGACCTTCATTAATACAGGTTCTATTGAAAAAAATAAAAAAGGATTAGGATGTCTCAAAGACTTATTTATTAGTCCATCCGAGGAGACATCGTGTGCTCACTCACCTCTTGAATTCCAAAGGCTGGTGGTGGTGGTAGAGGGAATGAAACAATTACTGAAAAGTATTCTGTTACTGTTACTGTTATCAAGACGTCATTCCCTGTCTGACAACTCTTTCAAATAACCTCAATGAGATAACGAACAAGTTAAAAAAAAATGCACCTAAGTTTCTTCGGCGCAATCGAGTTTTCTGTATACAGCCGCCACAGCGTATAATCAAGACCACTGAAAACAGATCTATCTCTCGGTGGTCTCGGTATAATGCTGCATGAGCCGCTGCCCATGAAACTTTAACCACCACCGCCCGGTGGTGGCCTGTTCTATATCGTTGCCAGAAGCACGGTTATGGATAACTTTAACCTTAAATAAATAAATAAAAAAAACTACTGAGGCTAGAGGGCTGCAATTTGGTATGTTTGATGATTGGAGGGTGGATGATCAACTTGCCAATTTGCAGCCCTCTAGCCTCAGTTGCTTTTAAACATAACACTAAAAGGGACGTAAAAATCAATTTTAATGAAAGGGAAACTAAGTAAATATTATCATTAATATTGACTGAAAAAATATTAAAGCAGTATTTAATCAAGATTTCTATAGGCATGCTTCTAATTCAAGTCTCAAATTCGACCACACTGGAGACAGAAAAAAATGTAACATAGAAGCGACGTAAAAATAAATCTTAATAAAAGGGAAACCGCGTCAAGGCGACTGATATTGACTGAAAAATAATTAAGTCTTTAAAAAACATTTCTAAACATATCCTCCAGCTGAAGTCCTAACTTCGACCGAGCAGAAGGCAGGCAAACAATAATCTTGAATGGCAGGACAGAAGAAGCAACGAAAGAACAAAATGTCGATGAAAGGGAAACCATGTGAAGATGTTAGATATTGATTTTTTTCTTTTTTTTTCCTTTTTTTTAGTGATGTCACACTTTGCAAGCAAGAAGTCAACAGCCTCACATGTCCGAATCGGCGTTTTCTGTACAAGCAATGCGTGAAAGTCACGGGCATATTTTTTCTACCAGTTTATACGTTCTTTGTTGAGTTGAATATATAAACTTTACGCCAAAGGCCAAGCACTGGGACCTATGATGTCATTCAGCGCTGAAATGGAAAATGACTTTAATAGGTTTGAAAGGTGTTTCAAGAGGAAAACCTCAATGCAGTTGCACTATGAAGCAATTGTTAGGAGAGGGTGGAAAGTAAGATGGAAGAAAGAGAACGTGAAAGGAGGTACAGTAAAAGGAACGAAAGTGGTTGCAGCTAGGGGCCTAATGGAGGAACGCTGTAAAGAACCTTAAGTATTGCCTACAGTGCACCGCATGAGGTCCACTGACTACGTTCTTTGTTATCTCCTCTTCAAGCTTCTTCGTATACCTATTACGAGCCATTGACACTTAAAACGTTAATTGTCAAATGCTTGATCATAAGTATCACCATTAAACAAAATTTACTGAAGGTTTGTTCTTTGAACTGTCGAGCCACTTCAGCGTAGTTTTTAGTTTTCTGTAAAAGAAAACTATTGCGCTGGCTTTGTCTGTCCGTCCGCAGGTTTTCTGTCCGCCCTCAAATCTTAAAAACTACTGAGGCTAGAGAGCTGCCAATTGGTATGTTCATCGTCCACCCTCCAATCATCAAACGTACCAAATTGCAGCCCTCTAGCCTCAGCAGTTTTTTTTTTTTATTTCATATAAAGTTAAAGTTAGCCATAATCGTGCATCTGGCAACGATATAGCACAAGCCATTAGCGGGCCGTGGTTGAAGATGCATGGGGCGGGGCTCATACTGCAATAGACCGAGACCACTGAAAGATAGTATTTTCGGTAGCGTTGATTATACGCTGCACAGAAAACTAGATTACGCCGAAGTTCGCCTTTAATTTTAATAGCAAATGAGCATTTTACAAAGTGAACATAAATTTGTCGATCAAGTTTCATTTAGTCTTGTTCTTACGATGGTTTGAATATTCTGAGTGGAAAATTTATAATCATAAATATATCTTTAAATTATATTTATGGAATTGAGGATAATCCTGAGCAGCAAACGACCGTATGTTATACCTATACAATTACACTCATTTGCTGTAATTGTTACGATAAAAGATAATATAAATGTTGAATATTAAACTAAGTTGGGATGAATATTAAATTTTGCTCTCATTTTTTTTTTTCTTTTTGCTTCACGAAGTTCTTTGAGAATAGGTACAACTGCATTGCTATAAAAATTAGAGTCATAAACGAAATACTAATCATTGTTTCGTTGACGCAAAGGAACTAATTATATTTTCTCTGGTATAAAGAAAATAATTACATTTTCGCTATAAAAAAAAATCCATTAATAATAATATTTCAGTTGTCGCAAATAAAATATTAATAACATCTTCGCTAATCTAAGAATTCTGAAGACGGGGAGGAGGAGGAGGAGGAGGAGGAGGAGGAGGAGGAGGAGGAGGAAGTGTTCTACACCTGGAATGGAGCAATAAAACCAACCCTCCTCTGGATACAAAATTAAAATAATATTATTCTCGCTAATCTAAGAATTCCTGATGGAGGAGGAGAGGAGGAGGAGGAGGATAGGAGAGGAGGAGGAGAGGAGGAGGAGAGGGGGTAGGGGAAGGAGGAGGATGGAGGAACTGCTCAACGCCTGGAATGGAGCAATAAAACCCTCCTCTGGAAATACAAAATAAAATAATAATATTCTCGCTAATCTATGAATTCTGATGGAGGAGGAGGAGGAGGAGGAGGAGGAGGAGGAGGAACTGCTCTACGCCTGGAATGGAACAATAAAACCCTCCTCTGGAAATACAAAATAAAATATTAATATTCTCGCTAATCTAAGAATTCTGATGGAGGAGGAGGAGGAGGAAGAGGTGGAGGAGGAGGAGGAGGAACTGCTCTACTCCTCGAATGGAGCAACAAAACCCCCAATGGAAACACGACAAATAAACTGGAAACGGCTGAAAACCCAAGCCACAAAAATGAAGAAGAAAATATTTATACGCCTTCCAGGATTTCCTGGTAAGACGACACCAACTGGAAACATCCCTTGACCAAGAACAAAAAAATAAATAAATAAACAAAAACCTATCGATCCAGCGCTAGGATTAATGGAAACGATAAAAAAAAAAAAATAAAAACATCTGCGCACGCATATAAATACACAGGTCCCGGGACAAGAATTCCATAAGAAGAAGAATAAGAAGAAGAATAGAGGGTAGGGGTAAGAGTGGTTGGGGGTTGAGGGAACTCATTAAACGATAACTTGCCCTTTCACGCTCCACCTGGCAGACGGAAACGGAGCGACGGAGAAATTTTCAACGCCAAAAAGCAAGTCGCGAGGAAAATGGAAAAATGAGTCCTGGCAGGGGTAGGCGCGTAGCAGCTAGCAGTTCCATCCACGGGGTCTGTTGACACTGCATAGGGAGATTTATTATTATCCCTTCCAGGACAAAGAGACGGCAATATTCGCCTTCAAGGACTCGCACGAGGAGCGAGTGTCTTCAGGTTGTCAAACTTGGTGTTTCGTGATGCGATATATATATATATTTTTTTTTTTTTTGTGGGGGTGTGGGAAGAGAGTGGGTATTGGTGCATAGCATCTATGCATTTATGTAATGTCTTTCTATATACGTCTATACATCTATATGTGTGTGTTTGTGTATTTACTATTATGTATTAGTATGTATTGATTTTTATATACCCAAAAAAGATTGGATGAAAGAACAGTGCTAGGCTAAATTTCTATTGAATTATTCATTTAACAAGATTTAACAAGGTTACGATTGTGATTCATGTTTATATAATTAGTATAAATATATATGTATTTTTCCTTCGTGGCTTATACCTTTATTTATGGATTTATCACGTTCCAAACTTTCGTGGTTTCTGTACACACACACACACACACACACACACACTATATATATATATGTATATATATATACTTGTATATATAAATATAATATATATATATATATATATATATATATATATATATATATATATGCACATATATACACATATATATATATATATATCATATATATATATATATATATATATTGTATAAATATATTCATATACATATAATATATATAATATATATGAATACACACACACATACAAGTATATATATGTGTACAATTATGACACCATTCCAGCGTCGCACTCCAGTATACAGAACGAAATTTCCAAAATAATAAGAATTGTCCAGGAAAATATATACTATATTTAAGCTCACATTCTGCAATTATCTTCTAAGTGTATACCGTGTGTGTGTGTATGTGTGTGTGTGTGTACTGACGAGTGGGTGTGTCTGGGGACGCGTCCATGCCCCCCCAATTCTAAAGGGTTCAAGTCCCAGGACAGGAAACGGCGAGACTTCGAGCATGAAGTCCCTTGCTCGGAAATGAGCAGAGATGGCTCGAGCGAGCATCATTGATTGTGGTGCGCTGTCTATATAAGGCTTGAGGAAGGTTATACCTCGCGCACTCACTGCCTGCAACATTCGTCTCCCGCAAGGTGAGGATCTGGGATACTCAGTGTTCTTATAAGTTTTATCTCTCTCTCTCTCTCTCTCTCTCTCTCTCTCTCTTGTGCACAATATGGGTATCTTGGACATCCAGAACTTTCTCACTCCAATTCTCACACACTCCAGTGTTCTTTCTCTTCGTCTGTCTGTCTGTCTGTCTGTCTCTCTTCCTCCCTCTCCTCTGTTCTCTCTCCTCCTTCTCCTCCTCTCATCTCTCTTTCTCTCTCTCCTCTCTCTCATCTCCTCTCTCACACAAAAACTTCTAGGGCATCAGCATCTCTCTCTTTCTCTCTCACATACACATCTTTGACATCAGCAATCTCTTCTCTCTCTCTCTCTCTCTCTCTCTCACTCTCTCTCTCCTCTCTCTCTCCCAAAAAAAACCACGCTTCCTTTCAGTTACAATTATTCCAATACACAAACATGATATTCTAAAGGCAATGTCAATGCAGTGCAAATATAGCTAACAGACTCATATAACTTGAAAGCATCAACACCAATATGCCTTTGCTCTGTTTTCCCTCAAAAGTTAAAATTCTCCTCCTTCTCCTTCTCCTCCTCCTCCTCCACCTCCTCCTCCTCCTCCTCCTCCTCCTCCTCCTCCTCCTCCTCCCCTTCAAAATCTACATATTTTCTTCAAATTCTATCTCTCTCCTTCCGTTGTCTTACAATGAATCATGTATCTTACCCTCCCTTTGCAAAATCTTGCGAAATCATCCCTTCCTACCTATCACCATATATTATTTTTCCTTTTTTCACATCTCTCCTCATTCGCGGAAGTCGAAAAGACACGGAAACACAACGATATTCACACCTTTAAAACCTACTCGAGCTTGGCAGAGCCAGAAAATCTCCAACAAAAAAATAAAAGAGACAGAGAGAGTTTTTTATATTTTTTATTTTTAAATATTCAGGCTCCGTGAAGTTACTCCCTCGCTTCTGGGTGAAAATTACTGACAGTATATCCCCTTCTCCTCTTTCCGGCAGGTGACTCGGAATAGCTCTTAATACCGACGCAGATATGATGCGGTACACCTTATCATTATTGCTGGCAATTGCTGTGAGCTGGGCTCGAGCGCAAGACGCATTCTTCGAGAAGTACACCTATGCTAAGGTATGGCTATTATTATTATTATTATTATTATTATTATTATTATTATTATTATTATTATTACTATTATTATTATTATTATGTTAAAATTTACACGGATATTAAGTTAAATCATTATTAAATATTATGTGAATTATTATCATTGATTTTATTATTTTTATATTTATTATTTCTTATTATTATTATTATTATTATTATTATTATTATTATTATTATTATTATTATTCTACAATTTACACGGATATTAAGTTAAATCATCATTAACTATGGTAAATCATTATCATTATTATTATTATTATTATTATTATTATTATTATTATTATTATTATTAGTTATTATATTATTATTTATTATGTTTAAATCAACACGGATATCAAGTTGAATCATTATTATCTATGGTAGATTATTATTATTATTATCATTATTATTTATATTTGTTTAAAATTTAACATGGATATCAAGTTAAATTATTATTATTATTATTAAAAAATCCTCATCGTAGAAAGAGTCTTCAAATGGAGAAGCAAATCCACAGTTATGTAAATGTACATATATTTAAATCTAAAAACAGCAAAGATAGCTTTCGGGAATATGTTCAGTTCCCTTACCGGACAGATTCCCGAAAGCTATCCTTGCTGTATCAAGGGGAATCGAACAGATTCCCGAAAGCTATCCTTGCTGTTTTTAAATTTAAATATATGTACATTTACATAACTGTGGATTTGCTTCTACATTATTATTATTATTATTATTATTATTATTATTATTATTATTATTATTATTATTATTATTATTATTATTATTATTAGTTATTAACACGGATATCAAGTTAAATCATTATTATCTATTGTAATTATTATTATTATTATTATTATTATTATTATTATTATTATTATTATTATTATTATTATTATTATTAGTATTATTATATTATTATTATTATCATTATCTTATTATTATTATTATTATTATTATTTTATTATTATTATTATTGTTATTATTATTATTATTATTATTATTATAACAGGAACTAATGTCTTTCTCCTAAAAATATCTTACGCCATAAGCTGTAAGACCAAACTACAATTTAAGGCCTCTTTCTAACCTGAATTTGCAGCTTGATTAAAAACCAAATCCTATAAAAAAAAGATTCGTGAATTGTCAAAGACTGAACGCAAGGGAACACTTCACCATATCTCACCATATCCCTCACGAAAACGATCTATCACATCCTTTCAAAACTAAGTTTGCAAGCTGATTACGATACTAAATGCTGAAATAAATTTATGAACTGTCAAAGACGCTGAACTCAATTCAACACTTCCCCATACTTCACCATATTTCACCATACTCCTCTCATAATTACCCTTCAACAGCCTATGTAGGTATGCTTTGGAAACTCAGCCTACGAGGAATACTTGCTCAGGATAGCCAACGCCAAGAGAGAATGAACATAAGTGAATACCTCACCATATATCACCATATTTCACCATACTCCTCTCATAATTGCCTATTTTTCTTCCAAAAGACTATGTCTGAATACTTCGGAAACTCAGCTACAATTGCCAATGCAAAGAGAGAATGAACATAAGCAAATGCTTCACCATATATCACCATATTTCACCATACTCCTCTCATAATTACCCATTGTTCTTCCAACAGACTATGTCCGAATGCTTCGGAAATTCAGCCTACGAGGAATACTTGCTCAGGATAGCCAACGCGAAGAGAGAGTGCGGATACAACCCCGTCAATTTCTATGAACCTAGGCCTACCTATGACGACAGACGGTACCCAAACACTGGACAGACCAATAGGCCTTTCTTCACTACACCCACTGCACCTCCAATAAACGTGAGTAAGAGGAGCACTGTTTTCTTTTAAGCGTTAAGTGCAGATTTTCAAAATGTTTAGCATATCATCTTAATTGGGAAGGGTGGGGGTAATGTTACTAGTTGACCATTTCGTTAGTTTTCTTTTACTGTTTTCAATTAAAAGTCTATATTTATTATTTAATGATAAAGCATTTATCTGTAGACTAATACCTCCAATACACACTTAAAATCTAATCATTACTGTAAATATTTCCAATATCCTTTATATATGAATAAATCAACCTTAATAAATTTTCTACATACATTATTTAATCATAACTCTATCATGCGCTTTAACATTCTCTTCTTATTCTCAGCATATATTATTTGAATTAAGATAACTGGGGCAGGAAAAAATATTATTATTTTAACAAAGAAAAATTACAGTTTCAGGGAGGTTACCCTTCTACCTTCTCTTCATATACACCCTTCAAAGGAAATACCCCAGACATCTCTGGCAATGGATTTGCACTGAACTTCCTGAACAAGCCAACAGGAAAACAAGTAAGTTCCAGGTTTAAGGACTTCAACTTATAACCGGGAGAATAAGGGTGCTTCCACACTATTAGAAAACATATCAGCAACATGTCATAACAATGTCATCAACATGTTATAAACTTGTCATCAACATGTTATAAACTTGTCGTCAACATGTTATAAATTTATCATCAACATAGCCTCAACTATGTCATAAACTTATTACCAACATGCCATCAACATGTCAACAACTTGATGCACACATCACAAACAAATTGAGTACAAATCAACAACATATTCAGCTAATAATTACAGTTACTGAATTGTTTTCAGTCAGTTGGCAACGAGTGTTTATGACGTTTGACTTTAGTGTGGATGCACCCTAATATTAAATTATACTCCATATGGTGGATAATTTTTTAAATATTTTTTTAGAAATCTAGTAATACCAAAATTGCACATAATATTCTAAATTTTGTACATTAATTTCCCCATTAATTTTTCCTTTAAACCAGTTTAAATGTAAAATTGCAGATAATGATCTAAATTTAAAGATGAAAATCCTATTTGTTTTCATTTCAAGTCAATTTGTTATAAATGGAACTTTACACACTGACATACAATTGTAGAACAATTGTCTAAACATATTTCCATTCTGTGAACAAGTACTTCTGTGACCGACCCATTCTTCTCTACAGACTTTAAGGAGATTCAGCTATTCCCAAAGACAGCTCTACGATTCAGAAGCCATTCAAATGGCTCTACGGCAGATAGGAGACTCCCTCCGCAACTTCACGTGTGTCTTTGGACAACTCCGGCTGGTAAGAACCTACTCTAAGAGCAATGTCTGTTTGAAATGTCTGATTATTTTATAATTCATTATCATCATCCTCGCCTCCGAAGTAACTCTGAGAAATTCTGTTAGTCACGTCTTTCCTGTGCTGCTATTTCGACATATCTCTTCTCATCTCGAGCCTCCTGCCTCCTAGTTGTCATCTAAGCAGATCTGGGTCTTCCCACTTTTCCAGTGTCATGGAAAACCTAGCTGAAATATCATGGACTGTTCTCCCCAGAACCTCTGTAATTTCCTCTTGTGATACACTTTCTAACTCTAAGCTACCATCTGACTCTCAAGAATCTTTTAAAACATTTGTTTTCAAGTCGGTAGAATCTTGCATTACCTTGAGCCAAGTTTTCACTACAAACTCACTTGACAAGACTCAATCAGCCTTAACTTTATATTTGTTTTATTCATGGATAGTCTGAATTAGTTTTACATATTCGACTGATAGTGTCTTACTGGGTTAAGTCCTTCCATAATATTGGCTTGTGGACGCTGTTGAATGCTTTTTATAAAGTATGATAGCTTTATCATGTCTCTTTCCACTTCGATTCGTCTTCTCTTTCTGGGATGATACAAAGTGAGTTTTGTCCCAGTAAGCGGGTTTTCCTACTTTGGACAAGTCTTGATCATCACCGCCATTTCTCCTGAATTAAGACTGGAATAGCTATCTGTGCCGGACAGAACGACAAAACAACAAGACAGAACAAAGAAACAAACATATACCCAGTATTAAAAAAAAAAAAAAAAAAAAAAAAAAAAAAAAAAAAATGATGGAATATAAAACAAAGAAATTAGCCCGAGAGATTAGAACTTCTATAAATTAGACTGCAACCATCCTTCAACTCAGGCGTATAACCATCAACGATAGAGCCAAACTTCTTGAAACTGAACTGCAATCACCCTCAAATCTAGGAACATAAACATCAACAAAACTGTCAGAAGACAGTGCCACAGTCTTCCATTAAAGTGAGTGGGAAATTTTAATGACCAAATAATAGGGAACAGAGGAAAATCAGCGGACTGTAGATATTGACGTTTTGCCAGCAGAGTAACACGCAAAGCTCCCAGAGACGCCCACAGCAAAACGATTTCCTACGTCATAATCAGTCACCATTCTGGAACATGATGTGCATATCTAAACGTATCTCTAATTTCAACACTGTCTCAAGTTTATTACTTTTCTCCTTTGATGTTAACTTTTTAACTCGAACGAAACCACTCTGTCCATCGGAACAGTTCAATAACTAACTATCATCTCCTTCCAGATTGATCAGAGGCTCAATATCGACTACGACACGATGATCAATAATTACTACAACTCCCAAATTGATAATCAGCTGCGAGAAGACCTTATCAGTGGCATCAACTATTGCAGAGAGCTCGTGGTCAGTATATTATTTAAGTCTTTTTTGGGGGGAGGGGTATACTGTGACATACGGATGAGAAAATATGCATACTCAAGCATTAAGCATTATTAGTAGAGTTGCATGTATACTTCACATACAGTCACACGATATATATGTATACATATATATATATATATATATATATATATATATATATATATATATATATATATATATTATACACACACACACACACACATATATATATAGTGGCGATGTGTTGTTGTTGTGTGTGTGTAGCTATATATATATATATATATTTATATATATATATATATAATATATATACACATATATGTATACATATATATATATGTGTGTGTATATATATATATATATGTATATATATATATATATATATATATATATATATATAGATGTTTTATATATATATATATATATATATATATATATATATATATATATATATGTGTGTGTGTGTGTGTATATATTTTATATATATAATGAATTATTCTGCCATAAGTTAACTCGTTCGTATTTTACCTCTTTTATTTCCCCTCGCGAAAAACACTATGTTTATTGATAAACGTCAATTATCGTCAATAAATCAATTGGGGGGGGGAAAAACCATCACCATATATTCAAAATAAAAATTACGAAAATAACTCATTTACACAACTTTAACACATATATCACACACTGCGCATACTTATATTAATGTTATGACAACCACCCTATCCAATATAAGAATGAGCAATACTTGCGATTACTTACAATGTTTACACACTTACATTTAAATAACAAACCCAGTAAACACAAGCAAGTGAATCTAACTGTGCAAGGTCTCTACTTTCAAAGCTTACTAAACACAAGGAGACGAAACTTACGATAAAAAAAATTACTGAACCTTAGAAACTACAACTATTACTCATTATGATTAAAATACATTTACAAGTAATACTATATATATATATATATATATATATATATATATATATATATATATATATATATATATATATATCTTAATCTACTATTACTGCTACTCTATTCAAACCCATTTTCTTTCAAAGAACTGACTCTATTCTAGTCACAGAAAATCATCTTAATATTAAAAAACCAACTCTGCATACATTCCTTTCAGAGCTGCATGCCAGAGGACAAATCACCAGTGTCCTTCGAACTCCAGCGCCTCATGGCCTTCGCCAGGTGCGAGAGGAAGACCAGGCTCTCAGCCTGCCTCAGGAGAGACCTCAGAAACAACCTGCAGCACTTCGACGTGTCCGCCCTCCCCGACGACGGCCAGAGGACCTCGGACATCGAGAAATTGTTGACCATCCTCGTGGGGCAGGAGTCTCTAGACCAGCTGGAGTTGTACTGATTTCTAAGTTGGATTGGAGCGAGTTATGTCTCTTTTTTTTCGCATATTTTTGTAGATTTTTAGGAGTGATTTCAGATCTCGGTTGGTTTTTTATTTATTCATTTTCTTCACCGAATTCTTAGTGAAGGTTTCTCTCTTTCAGAGAATTAATTTTTTTATTTTTTACTTAAATTTTGGCGAAGGATTCCCGTTCACAGAGTCGTAGATGTTATCTTGAATTATTTTCTGACCTATTACTTTTTTTACTTCAATTTTAGCGAAATATTCCCATTTTTACAAACTTCATATATATATATATATCACATACACCTCATTTTAGCTCATTACTTTTACTTTACTTTTACAGATTCTTGAATGTTCTTGTATAAAGAGTTGAGTATAATGAGACATCAGGTTCAACGTGTATTAATTTTACTGATCTCAGTTTAAATATAAGGTATTTTACGACATTTGCATATATATATATATATATATATATATATATATATATATATATATATATATATGGGCCCACATACGTAAGTATGATATCATCTTCTTATTTATTATGGATTTCCAAGTCATACAGGAAATTCATACATGACAAACTACAAAAATGCATTGGTTATATTATAGTCATCATAGAGTAGCTTTTGTATATAATAAAAAACACCAAAATGGCAAAAGATTCTTTTGTTTATTTTCTTGTTTCCGTTAACTGAACAGATAAACAAATATATAAATAAATTAATTAATAAGGCAAAGAATAAAAGAATAAATGTATATATAAACAAAATAAAAAAAGCCATGACAGAACTGAGGTAAGTCTTAAAGCTATACTACGCAATCAAACATTTTGTAGAATATAAAACTACTATACTTCTTCCGTTTAAATGGACCAAATTACAGCAAACTTCAGCTGTAAACTACATCAAATTACAGCAGCAAAGCATAGCTGTAAACTACAGCAAGTTACAACAAACTATAGCAGCAAACTATAGCAGCAAACTACAGCTGTAAACTACAGCAGTTAACTACTGCAAACTATAGCAGCAAACTACATCAAACTATAACAGCAAAATACAGCTGTAAACTGCAGTAAAATACAGCAGTAAACTACTGCAAACAGCTGTAAACTACATCAAACTATAGCAGCAAACTACAGCCGTAAACTACATCAAACTACAGCAGTAAACTACAGCTGTAAACCACAACAAGAAACTACGGCAATGGGTTACAGCAAAAAGCCACAACACTGAACTACAGCAAACCAAAGCAATAAACTACAGCATTAAACTTCAGTAAACTACGCAATTTACTTTTATAGGGGGGACTTTCTGCTCGTATGCCTTTTGGCTTAAAAAAAATGCTTATCTCAAGGTAAAATATCTCGCCTGGACGCTCCAGCTGTTAGCGCCGCCGTTCAGCGTATCATCCGGGGGGGTGTGGGTTGGAGGTGTTAGAGGGGTGTGGGGCGGGGGCGAAAACTGGCTGTTGAAACGGTTCGGGTTCCACGCTAATCAGCGGGGCTTTGAGTTGAGTGTGGTAGGGGTTCGAGTCAGTGTATAATTGGTTTGGTATGAACTACATTTCTATACCAAAAATAATAATAATAATAATAATAATAATATTATTATCATTATTTAATAATAATTATTATTATTGTTATTGTTATTATTATTATACAACAGAAGTAACATTCACAGTAGCAGCAGAGATAACAGCAGAATGAGCTGTAAAAGTAGCAGCAAAAGTAACAAGATAAAGTAAAAGTAGCAGTAAAAGTACTAGCAGAAGTAACAGCTTCATTAGCTGTGGAAGAAGCATAAAAAATAGCGGTATAAGTAGCACTGGAAGTAGCAGGAAAATTAGCGATAGGAGTGACAACAGACGCCGCAACAGAAATAACAGCTAATGTAGCAGGACAAATAGTTCCAAAAGTGGTAGTACAAGTAGCAGGTTAAGTAGCTATAATGGTAGCAGCAGAAATGCCTGTATAAGTAACACCAAAAGTAGCAGCAGAAGACGCACCAAAGGTTGCAGTAAACGTAACAGCAAAAGTAGCAGTAAAAATAACAGCATAAGTAGCAGTAGAAGTAGGAGCAAAAGTAGCATTAAAAGTAACAGCAAAAGTAGCAATGCAATTAGCAGCAAACATGGCAGCATAAGCAGCAACAAAAGTAGTAGTAAATTAACAGTGAAAGTAGCAGTGACTGTGGCCGTAACAGAAAAAGTAGCAGTAGAAGAAGCAGCAAAGGTAACAGTAAAAGTAACATCAAAAGTAGCAGTATAAGTAGCAACAAAGGTGGCGCCGTAAGTACCAGTAAAAGTAGCATAAAAATTAACAGCAAAAGTAGCAGTGTAAGTAGCACAGACTGTAGCACTAACAGAAAAATAGCAGTAAAAGTAACGGCAAAAGTTGCGGAAATAACAAAAGTAGCCGTATAAGTAGCATCAAAGGCAGTAGTAAAAGTAACAGCAGAAGTAACGGTATAATTAGTTGCAAAAGTAACAGTAAGGGTAACAAGAAATCTGCTTATATATCAGAAAATGTAGCAGTAAAAGTAACAGTAAAAATTCCAGTATAAGTAGCAGCAAAAGTAACAGTAGGAGTAACAGCCAAAGTAGGAGCAAACGTAGTAGTATAAGTAGCAGAAAAAGTAACAATGCAAGTAGCAGTAGAGGAAACAGAAAAGGTAGCAGTGCAATTAGCAATAAAAGTAGCAGTAAAGAACAGCAAAAGTAGCAGTATAAGTAGCAACAAAGGTATCAGTAAAAGTAACAGCAAAAGTAGCTGTATAAGTTGCAATAAAAGTAGCAGTACAAGTTGCAGCAAAGGTACCAGTAAAGGTAACAGCAAAAGTAGCAGTATAAGTAGCAGCAAAGGTATTTGTAAAATTAACAGCAAAAGTAGCAGTATAAGTAACCAAAAAAGTACCAGTACAATTTGCAGCAAAAGTAGCACTATAAGTAGCAGCAAAAGGAACAGTAAAATCAACAGCAAAAGTAGCAGTATACATAACAGCAAAAGTAGCAATTTAAGTAACCACAAAAATCACATTACAAAGTAGCATTATAAGTAACATCAAAGGGATCTGTAAATGAAACAGCAAAAGTAGCAGTACAAGTTGCAGCAAATGTATTAGTAAAAGTAACATCAAAGGTGACAGTAAAAGTAACAGCAAAAGTAATGCTACCGTAAAAGCAGCAACTAAAGTAGCAGTAGGAATTGCAACACAACGTAGAAGCAAAATGAGCGACAAAAGTAGCTTAGCTGTGTAGAAGACAAATCTTCGCGGAAAACAAAGAAGAAATTCGTCAACAACAAAATAAATAAAAAAAAAAAATAAATAAAAACATTCAAATCTTAGCAACCTTGAGGTGTTTATCTCTTTACGTCGATAACAATATTTTCGGTTTTTTTTTGTTTTTTTTTTTTCTGTCGCTTCTTTATCCTTGTCACAGTCATAATGACATTACAGTTTTGACGATGCAAGAGGTCGTGTAGGAATGCTAAATCATTATTGCATAGTGTAATACGCATAAATGAATATATATATATATATATATATATATATATATATATAGATATATATATATATATATATATATTATATATATATATATATATATATATATATATATATATATATATATATATATATATATATATATATATATTATATATATATATATATATATATATATATATATTTCCGTATACACACATGTGTGTGTGTATTTATGTATATACTGTGTATATATAATTATACTTAATATATATATATATATATATATATATATATATATATATATATATATATATATATACATAAATAACAAGTAAAAAAGCCGAAGCAATCGAGTTTTCTGTACAGCGTATAATGATGTACGAGCCGCGCCCCATGAAACTTTAACAACGGCCCGGTGATGGCCTGTCCTATAGCACTGCCAGACGCACGGTCATGGCTAACTTTAACCTTAATTAAAATAAAAAGCTAATGCGGCTAGAGGGCTGCAATTTGGTATATTTGATGACTGGTGATTGGGTGATCAACATACCAATTTACAGCCCTCTAACCTCAATAGTTTTCTTTTACAGAACACTAAAATATAAAATCAATTCTGAACCGAAACGTTCTATCAAGTTTTTTGCAGCATTGGTTAATAATTCCGTATCATACAATTAGAAATATCAAAGCTGGTATCAAAGACCCCTAAAATTTTTCCATTAACATTATAAAATTAAAACAAATTCCTCTAAAATAACATATCGTTAACCCTGTGTTATATATTAACGGATGATAATCGAGAATACATTAAAATTAGACATCAGATTATGTAAGGAAAATATTTTATTATCAACAAAAAACAAAAAATCGCCCATTTTGGCCTCTCACACCCCACTAACCACACTAAATATCTGTGAAAAATTGCAATAAGCTGAAATTTGCAAAGATATTCTAGATTAGTAACAGAAATTATTAATCAATAATAAAAGGAAATGAATTCTAAGGAGGCCACTAATATCAAATTTTCAAGACCTCTGACTAACAAACAGTAGAAACTATTTATTTTCATTTATTTATTTATAAATAAAGATCAAGTTGAAAGAATAACTGTTCATACTCTCATGTCAAGATGTCTTGGAGGAATATTATTATACATATCTAACCATAATTGAAAAGGTAGGTATTTAATTACGTTCAATGGATGAGTGATTACGTCAGAGGCAACGCCATGTTGTTACAAATATATCTTAAGCATTTTGAATTGTGGCCACCTTCAAATACGATCTTTATATTTGTGAGTTCGTCTAACAAAGAAACAATGGCTAGTAATACAGTCATTTGTAACACTCACCCACGCACCTAGTAATACTCTGCAGGCCCGCCCTTTCGTTTCAGCGCTTCCTTGAAGCCTATCGAGGATAAAATTCTCCAACTTCTGCGGGAGGAGTTGTTCAAAGGTCTCAGATACAGCATAAGTTAGTCGAGGGTTGTCGTGTTCTCTGCCCTTCAACAAGACTTAATCGCTGCCCAAAGGGAATAAATCAAGGGTATTGCCTAGCCAGGACTTAATGCAGTCAATTTGGGCAATTGTTTACAGTTTAGACAATCAATGACGCAATATTAGACGGGAATGAGGATGAGTAAGTGAATCAGTGACGTAAAAATGGCCGTGCGACACTTCGCGCCGTCCTGCAGCAGATGTCCTGGCCAGATTTCTCAAAATCACAATTTGTCGTAAATTGTATTTTTCCTAACTATACAAACCTGAGGTCCTTTACATAAGGAATTACTTACAGCGTAGCTGAAATTACGGCCGTTGAATCTTGAACAAGGTGGTTAGGCAGTAACTACCGTGGGGCAGGCTAGCCTGCCAAGATGTAAACACTCCACTTTGCCTTTCGGTCTAGGTTTAGATTGAAAGGTGGCATGAGGTGGGCATATATGTAAAGGACCATAGGTTTGTATAGCTAGGAAAAATACAATTTACGACAAATTGTGATTTGTTCCGACACGTAATACAAACCCTCGGTCTTTTATATAAGGAAGACTCACTGATTGGTGGGAGGAATATGAGTAAGCCTCTAGAACTGAGTGGAGTTCTGCGCACCTAGCCTACTCTTCATGGTTGTAAGAGCGAGGAGGAGTACCCTGCTGCCTCTGACAACTTGATCGGAGTATAGGAGCTGCATGATCAAGAGTCAGACTTCTGGGCCTTTTCGAAATGAGTGAGGGATCGTGACTCATCCGAAAAAGGGCTAGAGGAACGAGCGGGATTACTTCTATGATTCTGATAAGAAACATAAAAAGGATGCTTATGTATAAGCTTACCGCATCAATCGTCTGGCCAGCCAGTGTGAGTTCGAGTCCTATCCCTCAACCCGCAGGACGAGGAGTGGAGGGACGAGGCGTGGAAGGGGGAGAGCCAGTCACTCTCGCATCCTTCTTACCTCTACAACTGCACACCATGGACGAGATGCAACTTGTCCTCTTGAGGGAGCTGGGTAAGCAAACACATCTTGCAAGCATCCACCACTGGTCCAGGGAAATGAGGTTCCAAGGACCTGTGGGCAGTCCCGAAGGGTAAGAAAGATATGGTTGCAATGACCTATCCATCTTCCTGTCCGACATATTCTTCGGAGTGATGTCCAGTACCCATCCACTGGTCTATCCATCTGCAGCAAAGTCTCTCGAGGTCTCGTATCTCACTGCAGCGAAGTCTCTTGCGGTCTCGTATCCCACTGCAGCGAAGTCTCTAACGGTCTCGTTCTCTCCACAGTGGATAAAGACACCGACACTCCATGGTGCGTGTCGATACTTATGGGTACCGCAACACGCCAGTAGGACAAAGTAATGACTGATCTGGATCAACCAATACAAAGTCCACAGCGTAGCTCGTGACGGTCTCGGACGCTTCAACAGCTGCTGACTGACTGCGTTTGGTCGAGTGAGGCGAGCCGTCATGCATCCGAGGTGTAGTCATGTGACACTCGCCTTTTGAAGGGTTATGCCGAGAAACCATGCAAATCGTCTATCTTGTTGCCACCGATGCTGGAACCACTTGAGCGAGAATCTGTTGGTCCCAAGACCGAACCAGGCTCGTGGCTGGACCATAAGAAGTGCATTCATCAAGGTCACTCCTGTTCCCCTCGTTCCTCCCGGTGTAGCCTGAGGAGGTTGAAGGGACAGGTAAGGGAGACCTGATGCTCCTACCCTGCCTACTAGCAGAACCAGTAGGCTGGGAGGACTGCAGGCAATCACCAACCACGGTGGCGATCGAGCTGCAGGTCTGGACCAGCTGTCTTCTTGTGGAGAAGTGCTGGACCAAGGAACGGAGCGTCAGTCTCTTGCATCAGGGGAGCTGCTACAAACCTCCTCCCCTGCCTACCAACAGAAGCGGTAGGCTGGGAGGACTGTAGGCGATCACCAACCCACGGTGAGGATCGAGCTGCAGGTCTGGACCAGCAGTCTTCTTGCGGAGAAGCACTGGACCAAGGACGGAACGTCGGTCTCTTGCGTCAGGAAAGCTGCTACGAACGCTCCTCCCCTGCCTACCAGCAGAACGGGTAGGCTGTGAGGACTGCAGGCGATCACCAACCACGGTGGCGGTCGAGCAGCAGGTCTGGACCAGCGGTCTCCTTCCGGAGAAGCGCTGGACCGAGAACGGTACCGTCGGTCTCGTGCGTCAGGGGAGCTGCTACCAGTTGTGTGAGCCGTCTGGTCTCGGTGGGAGCGACAGTCGGGTGACTGGTAGTGTCCACTAACACAGTGAGAGCGAGCACCGTCCTCTCGACGCGCCCAGGCGAGGCTGGACCAAGTCCAGGCAAGGCTAGACCAAGTCCAGGCAAGGCTGGACCAGGTCCAGGTGAGGTTGGACCAGGTCCAGGCGAGGTTGGACCAAGTCCAGGTGAGGCTGGACCAAGTCCAGGCGAGGCTGGACCAGGTCCAGACAAGGTTGAACCAGGTCCAGGCAAGGCTGGACCCGGTGGCCAGAGGGGGGGGACCTCTTCACAGCCTCGCTATATAAACGGTCTGGTGGGAACATCACGTCAACCCTGGGTACCAGACGATTGCTGCGAGAGTGATCGCCGGTCTGGCGAGAGTCACCTGAGCAACTCTTACCATCCTTCCGCTCCATGCCTGGGTCCTGATAAGGTGAGCGTACTCAGCAGTCTGGACCTTGGTCGCATGGTTACCTGTAGGTGACCATACACTCGGTGACGCTCGCAAGCGAGCGACCAAGATGATTCCTGGTCCGGAGGTGGAACCTCTGGAACCGGGAGCACCGGTACCCCTACAATCCCCATCTTCTTCCCTGGGGAAGGAGAGACAGGCCCCATTCCCGGATGAACGGGAGGACCAGCGGAAGACCCACCTGTCTCACCGGAGCGAGACAGACCCTTAGAAGTCTCTGTGCGAGACTCCTTGGGGTGAACAAGGCCACCTTCTTCTTCCTCGGCTGGGGGGCATTGGAATTCAAAGCGGAAGAGGCAGTAGAAGACGACGACGACACCTTTCTCTTCTTCCTGGACTTCCTCTCCGCCAGTTCCCTCAAGACAACTAACAGGTCATCCATCCAGGACGGAGTTGGGGCAGTTGAGGTAGCAACACGGCCCAACTGCACCTGTCCAGAGGGACCTGCAGGAGCAGCAGTGGAGAGAACGCTTCCTCGAGGAGGGTTACGAAACTCTTACCTGGCAGGTGAAGCATCTGCCACCACCGAGACTGGTTGGTCGAGCGAACGCGACCGTCATCTGGGTGGGGCTGAGCGTGCACCTGACAGGCGACAGCTGATACCATCCTCTGACTCTTCCAAGTCCCCATTGAGGCTGAAACCTCTCTGAAAGAAAGAAATTAATTAAAAGAGGGCTGGATGGCCCGCCTCCATCGGTCTCTGCGTGCATGGACCCGCGGGAACATCACGTCAACCCTGGGTACCGGACGATCGCAACGAGAGCAATCACCGGTCTGGCAAGAGTCACCCGAGCAACTCCTACCATCTTCCGCTCCGTGCCTGGGTCCTGACACGGTGAGCGTACTCAGCAGTCTGGATCTTGGCTGCACGTTCACCCGTAGGTGACCGTACACTCGGTAACGCTCGTGAGCGAGCGGCCGAGACGGTTCCCGGTCCGGAGGTGGAACCTCCGGAACCAGTAGAGGAGCTACCAGTGGTGGCCGGTACCTCCATGGTCCCCGTCTGCTTCCTCCCTAAGGAAGGAGAGACGGGCCCCGTTCCTGGAAGAAATTACCATAAAAACAAAACAAGGACAAACCTTTGAAGTTCCCTTGGTAATTACCAAGCATAAGCGTAATTTCTGGATGAATGCATGTCTCATTACAGGATCAATATCACTCACATTAAATACATGTCTCATCCTCTCGTTAAATACATCTCTCGTCCTCATGTCGGTCTGAACCAGTGTTAAAGGGCGAAAGAATATAAGTAATATGTTGGTATACCTTTGCCGCTGACTCTTAACACAAGTAGAGGGGTGGTTATTAAAGGCTATCACAAAGAGTGGGTTTGTATATTAATTGAAAAACAAGGACAAACCTTTGTTTAGTATTAATATCAAACACCGTATATACACATTTATTTAAAAAACAAAAATAAACCAAAACGATCCCACCGGGAAAAAAGATCAACGACCAGTCAGCCAGAGCTCACAAAAACACGTCATCATTGGCAGACGGCCGAAAGCAAAGTGGAGTGTTTGCATCCGGGCAGGCACGGTAGTTACTGCCTAACCACCTTGTTCAAGATTCAACGGCCGTAATTCCAGCTACGCCGTAAGTAATTCTTTATGTAAAGGACCGAAGGTTTGTACTACGTGTCGGAACAAACGATGATTCCAAACGGTCGCCTAATAATGTCGGTAAAACCTCCAGGGGGGTGGGGAATTGACCTTGAGTGCAGCATGCTGAGGTCCCATCTTATCAATATGAGGCACCTTCCACCCCCATCTCTCTCCCCCTTCCCACACTATGTGAAAGGTAGTAAGCCGTCCCCTATCCCCCTTCTCTGCTATGGTGTGTCTGGATGGTACTACGTGTGGATACAAGCGCTGGAATAATGCTTTTCATTCCCTTTCCTTAATCAAGGCTGGTCATCTATATGCAGTTTTAAGCATAAGAGTGCAAAGAAGAGAAAGCTACTATCGGGGGGAGGGGAGGCGGGCTCCGTGTGCCCAAAAACAGGGTATAGGTGTCATGAACTTGTCAACAAGCCGTCTTACACAGTCTCACCTATGCCACTCTGCCTCAATTTCGCTTGTTTTCAGTGACACAGACTATATCACGGATGGCATGCTCCATAGACACGTCACACATTCATGATAGAAGCACAATCAAGTAGCAACGCCGCCGTTTTGCGACGCACTTAAGTAACAAATAAAAAAAAAAGTTACAATGAAAGCCCGGTAGCTACTGTGAGTGTGGCGATCCACTTTCTATCACAGTGGACTGGAGGAAGAAGGGTTGGGGTAAGTTGACATTTAGTCATTTTTTCTCGTACATTTATTTTTTCTCCTCGAGATAAAAATCGTATTGGAAATCGTCCATAATTATAGTTGGTTTCATTTCATCTGTCCGCTTGTATTGCACATGCCCCATGGGTAAGTTTATACAGTTATTGTTTGTATGCTCGACAAAAATTGCATCAATTAGCAGAGTATTTTGGGAAGAAAAACCACGATGCCATAACTATCATGCAGATATTGATACCCCAAGAAATATTAAATTTTTCCCTGTGATTTCATTGCCGGCCACTATAGGTGAATGTGACTTTTTTCCCTGTCACTTTTTCCTGACTTTTTTTCCTATTTAAGAAATTTTTACTTTTTTCCTGTTACTTTATAACCAGCCACCGTCATGACTGCAAATATCCCCAATAAAGTACTGGTTTTCCCATTCACCTCACCAAGTCCTAGACTCTAGACTTAGACAACGCTGTATCTTGCTTATTTAGAACATTAACCTAAACTCCATCGTTCGTTTGCATTGTAGGACTTATTGTAATACCACCTGAACGAAGGGCGTTCTTTTTAGTTTTCTGTCCGCCCTCAGATCTTAAAAACTACGGAGACCAGAGGGCTGCAAATTGGTACGTTTGATGATCGGAGGGTAGATGATCAACAGATCAGTTTGCAACACTCTAGACTTAGATTTTATTTTATTTAAGGTTAAAGTTATCCATAATCGTTTCATAGACCGTGGCTCATATACCTCCGTATTCCTTACCTAGTTCCCCCGTTTCATCTTCGCCCAAACCTTATTTTAATCCTCTTCCTTGAACTTCTTCCCTGCATTTTCACACGAGAAGCGAGCCCGTGGGAATAGCACCTCCCACCCCCTCCCCTTGCCCCCGCCACCTGCCACCCAAGCCCCTCCACTCACTCACTTTCCCATGGACCTCTGCGGGTTAAAAACAGGCAAGGACTTTTGCATCCTTCCATTTATATTTTGAATTCCTACTCGTCCTGTACTCCAAGGTAACTGTTTTCAAGGATTTTTTTTTTCTCTTTAGCGTTTCATTGCTACTGGTATTATATTAATAGCCAACTGGAGTTTGCTGTTTCGTGTTTATAAGAACTATATTTCTTTCACGTTGCTAGTTTTCTACGAAACCGCTTGCACTGATAAACGCTATGAATTCTTAATGCCTCGTGAATTGAGTGTCCACAACACCTAATTTATTAACAGTCATGTGAATTGATAATGACTACACTAGGTAACTATTTAATGCCGCGCGAACTAATAAAGATTTTGCATAAAATTTATCAATAGTCACGTGAATTGGAAAAGCTAGACTTAGTAACCTTTCTATAACCACGTGAATTGACAAGGCTACAGCACCTAATCTATTAATAGCTACGTGAATCGATTAAGACCACACTAGGTAACTCGTTCATAGCCACGTGAATTGACTGGTTTGCATAGCCAAATCCATTAATAGCTACGTGAATTTAAAGACTACACTAGGAAACTTGTTAATAACCACGTGAATTGAAAAGGCTACAGCACGCAATCCATTAATAGGCACGTGAATTGATAAAGACCACAGCAAGTAATTAATGAACAGTCACGTTAATTGATAAAGGCCAAAACCACTAACCCGTTAATAGCTACGTGAATTGAAAAGGCCTGCATGGAGATTTGATAAGTTGATGTAGAAGAATAATTAATTCAGTGGATATGTGTCAATCATGTATTATAAGAAAGTTCATTATGACTGGTTGACACAAACTTATATACTTGAGTTACAAAAATTATTATTATTATTATTATTATTATTATTATTATTATTATTATTATTATTATTATTATTATTATTATTATTATTATTATGCGGTTTCAACGTCATTCAACTTATATAGAATCTTCTCAATTCTTTAAATGACGTCGAAACAGCTATAATATGCAATACTACTGCCCTCAGAGAAGGCCTCCTTCCATTATTATTATTATTATTATTATTATTAGGGAAGGTAGTAAAACCCAATATTACGCCCTTAAGTGAGAAAATTTAAAACTGATAAGTCAGTGAGGGAATATACTATATATATATATATATATATATATATATATATATATATATATATATATATATATATATACTACATATATATATATATATATATATATATATATATGTATGTATATATATATATATATATATATATATATATATATATATATATATATATATATATATATATATATATATATATATAAATACATATACATATATATATATATATATATATATATATATATATATATATATATATATCCCAAACATCAGGCATATACAATCCATTTCCTCATCTTCACCCTATTAACCTGGCAGCCGAAACTGTGGTAATCCCAAAATCATAATGCACCCTCAGTTCTCCCCTTGGGGGACTCAGTAATTCATCTGTCCTTATACTCCCAACTTGACCTTAGACCGCAATGCGGCCGTGACTTCGACCTTCCTTCAAGGAAAATAATGTTGCTTGCAAGGTCAGGGCGTTTGGCTGGTATTCTGCCAAATGTTGATATATATTTTTTTCTTTTTCACCTTCGCTCATGCGCAGTGAGGGTGATATTATGACGTCACTCAGATTATTTTTTTAAGTATCCTTATATCTCTCATACTCACTATTGGATTGTAGGTCTCATCGTGACCAATTACCGTTCTTTTATTTTATTGACTGATTTGATTTGTTTTTCGTTGTTTTTCATTTGCCAAACTGAACAGAGAAAAAGTTCATGTTTTTCAAACATAGTTTATTTTTTCTCGTAAGCCATTCATATTCGCATACATACATACATACGTACATACATCTCTTATTTAAGAATATTATTATTATTATTTTTTTTTTTTTGCTCTATCACAGTCCTCCAATTCGACTGGGTGGTATTTATAGTGTGGGGTTCCGGGTTGCATCCTGCCTCCTTAGGAATCCATCACTTTTCTTACTATGTGCGCCGTTTCTAGGATCATGAGTCCTGGAGCTACTTCAGCCTCTAGTTTTTCTAGATTCCTTTTCAGGGATCTTGGGATAGTGCCTAGTGTTCCTATGATTATGGGTACAATTTCCA
>NC_061109.1:90412059-90422059 GCF_015104395.2 Macrobrachium nipponense
TCCCGTTGCTGAATAACCACTGGTTCCATGCAACGTAAAAACACCATACAAACAAACAAACAAAATCAAAACTAAAAAGGTTACATATCAAGGAACACATTGAAAAGGGAAGAACCTGTATTCCAGTTTACTCTTCTTTAATTAACAGTAACTTGTATTTCAGTGAGCAACAGATCTTCAATTTCCCCCTTCTGCTTCCACTCCTTCAGGTAATGTCGGAGTGCCTCGGAGGGAACGTGTACTACGCCTACCTGCAGCAGGTCGCGAACGCCCGCCGGGAATGCGAAGTCCAGAGCCTCTTTATCCATTCCAGGATGCCCATTCCGAATCTATTCTCTTCCTCAAATTTTGGATTCTCACATGTAAGTTTTATCTGAAGATGGGGTCTTTTTGGATTCCTCACAGGTAAGTGGTCTGAAAATGGGGTCTTTGGGGTTCTCTTAGGTAATTGATCTGAAGATGGCGTCTTTAGGTTCTCACAGGTAACTGGTCTGAAGATGGAGTCTTCAGGGTTCTCACAGGTAAGTGAGCTGATCATAGTAACTTTATTATTTCATACTTTTTCACAAATGCATCTCAATAATTTGCTCTAAAATCCAGATTGCTTGTTTCTTAAGAACAGGTCCTTGTAGTATTCATTGAAACGTTAAGTTCTCAAGTACAAGTAGTAGGTACTTTACCACTTCCAATGCTCAATGCTTGAAGTACAGGTCCTGATTGAAGTACAGGTAGCTGCATTGACAACTGGAATATAAAGTACTCAAACTAGTGTATATGAGTGTGTAGGCCTAAGTTTGAGCATTCGTCAATTCTGTTTTGCATTTTAAGGAAGTTACCTCTCTGTTCTTGCCAATTATTCTCGAAGAAAATGTAGTAGGTGATAACCCTATGTATCAAAGGACATACACTTTCATATTCTCTTTCTTCCAGCTTACTCTCCACCGCTTCTAACAATTGATTCATAGTGCAGCTGCTTTGAGGTTTTCCTCCTGTTATACCTTTCAAACCTTTTACTGTCCATTTCCGTTTCAGCGCTGAATGACCTCATAGGGGTCCCAGTGCTTGGCATTTGGCCTAAATTCTGAATTCAATTCTATTCAAAGGACATACAGGTGGTTCAGGTGTGGTCCCAATTAGCTGTGCATCTGCTCCATTGAATACGCCAATTCAAGACAGGTAAAATTCAGGTTATCAGAAATACAAAGCAAAAAAAAATTTTTTTTTTTTTAAATTACTATCTCAAAATCCTTCTTTTTTTCGACAGGTACCCAACGTCATCTCCACAACTGGGTCACCATTTCCATCCACTTTCGGGACACCTCGGCCGGCGACGCCAGGTGTGCGAACAGTAATAACTAGAGAACCTCCTCCCTTGTCGTTATTCGGAGAAGTCGAAGTTCCAGTGGTGACGCTCACGTCAGACTTACCATTTGGACCGAGGTTACCTGCCTTCAGACAGGTGAGTAGTTCAGAGGGGTGTTGGTTGGTACCGGCTATAGGGGAGTCCTGGTAGACTGAACAGTATTGTATTATTATTTATGGACAATTATTTAAGAAAATCATTACAGTTGGGTCATTTACAGACTATTTTGTAGGAAAATCATTGTATTTTGGCCTCCTACAGGAAGGATCAGTACAGTTAAATCATTTACAGACTATTTTGTAGGAAAATCATTATAATTTGGCCTTCCACAGGGGGGGAGGATCATTGCAGTTAGATCATTTACAGACTATTTTGTAGGAAAATCATTATGATTTGGCCTTCTACAGAGGGAATCATTACAGTTAGACCATTTACAGACAATTCTGAAGGAAAATCTTTGTATTTTGGCCTTCTACAGGGGGAACATCACAGTTAGATATTTTATAGACTATTCTGTAGGAAAATCATTATAATTTAGCCTCCTACAGGGTGGATCATTACAGTTAGATATTTTCTAGACTATTTTGTAGGAAAATCATAATAATTTGCCCTTCTACAGGAAGGATCATTACAGTTAGATCATTTACAGACTATTCTGTGGGAAAATCACTGTATTTTGGCCATTTACAGGGGGATTATTACAGTTAGATCATTTACAGACAATTCTGTGGGAAAATCACTGTATTTTGGCCATTTACAGGGGGATTATTACAGTTAGATCATTTAGACATTCTGTGGGAAAACATCCCACTTTTGTTTATGGCATTATCGATTTTTATTTACAGTTACATTAATTACAGATCTGTAGGAAAATCACTGTATTTTGGCCATTTACAGGGGGATTATTGCAGTTAGATCATTTACAGACTATTCTTTAGCAAAATCATCATAATTTGGCCTTTTACAGAGGTCATTCATAAAATCAATACAATTGGGTCATATACAAAATATTCTTTTTGAGAAAATCATTCAGGTCAAACCACTGACAGAAAGTTACCCACAAAATATTATTTTTGAGAAATTCATTATTGACAGCCCGTAGGAGGGTAGCTCCATCAGTGCACCTCCTGCGGTACACTGTAGGCATTACTTAAGGTTCTCTGCAGCGTCCCTTCGGCCCCTAGCTGTAACCCCTTTCATTTCTTTTACTGTACCTTCTTTCATAATCTTCCTGTTCCATCCTAACAGATGATTCATAGTGCAACTGCCTTGAGGCTGTCCTCCTGTTACACCTTACAAACCCTTTGCTGCCAATTTCCGTTTCAGGACTGAATGACCTCATAGGGCCCAGCTCTTGGCCTTCTGGAAAGTATTTAAAAAAAAAACTTACGCAATTTTCACTTCACCTTCAGAAACGAGCTCTGGTCTACACCCCAGAAGACATAGAAGACGCCAAAATGAGAGTGAGGGCTATGATTGGCAACTTCACCTGCGTCTTAAGCCGACTAGGAGTGGTAAGTGAACTGATAGGTGTTGACAGTTGTCTTTTAGTTATACGATTAGTTGTGATAGGTAGTGGCTAGGTATTATGCTGCCGATGGATGACGAGGAGGGAGTGAAGAAAGAGGGCTTGGGAGGAACCTGTTAGAGGAAGAAGATCGAGAGGGAGACACATAATTAGATGGCGAGATAGCGAAGGAAGACATGGAGAGGAGAGGTTTGGTGGAGGATAATGCCTTGGATAGAAGGCAGTGGAGGAGAAAGCGCATCAGGCAACCGACCCCTTGACGTAGGGATAACGGTGGGAAAGAAGAGGAAATAGTAAGGCAGAATTCATCCAAGACTTTAAAATAACAAGGTGACCCAGCTAATTATTTATTCACTTCCACAATAACTCTCTGTTTTTAGTTACTCATGGTTAGAACAGCTTACGAATCATAGACTCCTGTTAAAAACAGGCCACTGGTAATTACTTCCGTTGGAAACAGTTTATAGACAATTTCTTGACGGAAATAGCTCCGTAACAAACAGGTGTGTATGAGAAGGTTGCCAACGACGATTTTTGTAGTTATCTATGTTATTTTCGCGTAGTCTAAAGGTCATAGCTGTCACTTTTGTTTTCTATTTTTATTAATAATTCATTTATCCGTGACCTTCTACCAATCAGCTTTACATAAATGAAATAATCGGTATATTTTGGCATTGTTTATGAATGGAAAATATATTACTCGATTAATTTTACCGTTTTCCATCTTTATAAGTGTTTGTACACTTTTACTCAAGAAATGAAATGGTTAATCCGATGCGGCATTTTTCTGAATAATGAATATATTACACTGTCTGTTTTCTTACTGCCCGCTTTTATCAATGAATAAATCTCTCTCTCTCACTCTGTAAAATATATAATATATATATATATATATATATATATATATATATATATATATATAAATATATATATATATATATATATATATATATATATATATATATAAATACAGAGAGAGAGAGAGACAGACAGACAGAGAGACAGAGAGAGAGAGAGAGAGAGAGAGAGAATCACATTCATCGATAAAAATGAAGAACAGCAAAACGAACCAGGCAAAACACTTATCATTCGTAAATACTATTGTCCTCAATTCATTCATGTCTTTGTCTTATATATTCACCTGTTTATTTGTCTACTTGTTTGTTTGTTTACTCCTTCAAGGTCAACGAGAATTTGGACATCAACTACGATGGTCTCTCCCACAACCTGGCCAACCTTCCTGTTCCCTCAGGTCTCAAAACAGACCTCCTGTCCTCCATCAACACCTGCAAGGATTTAGTGGTGAGTCACGAGACAAACTACTTTTACTCTCATTCACTTAACACTCAATGACCATAGCGTGTTATTTTCGCTTACTCGGGAGTAAGCCTACAAACTACTTTGTAGTTGTTGTTGTTGTTGGAGGGGGGGGGGGTAGGAAAGCCCTATGGACGAGCCTAAAAAAATGTCAGAAAAAGGTGATTCACGTCGAGTTAAAGATACAGGAATTTTAGGATAGGATATTTGTGATTTATTCATTAGAAGGAAAATGTAAAAAATGAATAACGTGCATGTTAAACAGTACAGAACAATTATTTCTAATAAAATATAGCGTATTTATTTTAATTTTCGTTGGTGAAATAACACTCTATTTGACCGTAGATTTTAGCATGCTGTGCGAGGAAGCTGGAGGTCGGATCACGCCTTGGTACTTTTCATTTAAGAAAGAGTTCATTTGTATTTGGGTTTTTGGTATAACAGATCATTTGAGAAAGGCTTAATTTGTGTTAGGTTTTTGGTAAAAACAGATATTCACTTAACACTTGTCAATCATAACATGTTATTTCTACTTTTTATTTAAAGATTTAATTTGTATCAGGTTTTTGGTATAACAGATATTCGCTTAACGCTTGTCAATCATAACGTGTTATTTCTACTTTTTATTTAAGAAAAGACTTAGTTTGTATTAGGTTTTCTGGTGAAACTGAATAACTGTGGGGAGAGAAAATGATTTTAGATCTTTTGATTACACTTTTTCAAATAAATAAACAAATAAAATATCTAACTAACTACATTTAGATTTAAATCTATATTTAATTACACTGACAATATCTAATATAATATAATTTTAGTGCAATTTAACTAAATCCCACTGATTTCTTTGGTATTATGTGATTATTGATTAACGAGGACATTACTTGTCCCATTTGGAGACCTGCCATGAACCAATCACCTCCCCCCTCTTCCTCTTTAGACCTGATTTGTTCCTTATAAATATGTTCCTCATTTGACGAGTGCGTTGTGTACTTGCCTATCAATCTCGTACAAAGCCCGAGTTCGCTCTCTGCTACTTCACATAAAAATATACAACTCACGATAAATGGTTATGGAAAACACTGAACCAATTCTCTCCTCCCCCTTCCAGACCTGTCTGCCGCTGGAGACGCGAGGAACTCTGGTCCCCCACCAACTGGAGCGCCTCATCGCCTTCGTCAGGTGCGAGAAGGACGCCAGGTTCACGGCCTGCCTCAAGAACGACCTCAGGAGGAACCTCGATCAGTTCGGCCTCAACCTCCTGCCGAGGTTCTCGGGAGGGAACGAGGACTCGGAGACTCTGCTGAACCTCATCGTCAAGGCGGAATCCGCCTTCGAGATGGAGCTCATATGAGGCGTTCCTTCAGATACTGATTCGTTTTTGTACGAGTTTTTTATTTTTGTATACGATTTTCATTCTGATTTTTCTCATTATTTTTGTATTGATTCTTTGACAGTAAAAGACAAGTTATTTTTATGAATTATTTTCATGCCATCTTTCTCCTCATCCAAAGTAGAATGATTTATTTACTGTGAAAACGAAAAGGTGTCTAATTCTTGATAGTTGGGCTTCTCAGAAACCATTTTATGGAATTTAACAGCAGTGCTAAAGGACCTCTTGCTTTGATCTTGGCTTAAGATAGCCAAAAAAATAAATAAAATACCCTGGCATACTCTTGAAGGATATCCATTGATAAACATTCAAATAGAAAATTCCTTTTAATCATGAAAAGTCAGTTGCAGCCTAATCTCTGAAACCAAACGATCTTCTTCTTCCTCATTAATTTTGGTATAGTTGGAAACTCGTTCTTTTTACCCCGGTACTCAGTCTCAGTCACAGAGGCTTGGTTTACCAACAACCTTCGGCGTGGATGAAGGTTTGTAATGTTAGTCGTCAATGTTTATGTAAACAATCTGCTACAGAGAAGCGCCTCAGAGGCGTGGTTGGTATGGTATTAGCGTCCCACCTCGGTTGTCGCGGGTTCGATTCTCGGCCATTTCATTGAGGAGTGAGAGATGTGTATTTCTGGAGATAGAAGTTCACTCTCGGCGTGGTTCGGAAGTCACGTAAAGCCGTTGGTCCCGTTGCTGAATAACCACTGGTTCCATGCAACGTAAAAGCACCATACAAACAAACAAATCTGGTACAGTCAGTGTTTGTGTAAACAATCGGCTACTGAGGGCATTGTTTGTGTAAACAATCAGCTACGGAGGTCAGTGTTTGTGTATACACGCAGCTACAGAGGTAGGTGTTTGTGTAAACAATCAGCTTTGGAGGTCAGAATTTGTGTAAACAATCGGCTATGGAGGTCAGTGTTTGTATAAACAATCAGCTTTGAAGGTCAGTGTTTGTGTTTGTGTAAAAACTCAGCTACTGAGTTCAATTGTCAGTGTTTATGTAAAAAGTTGCACGATTTTATTTCGTTCATTAAATGTGTCTTTTTACAATTCAGCTTTCATTCACAAGGTTATTATTCGTCCGTTAGAGAAGGTATTGATATCCGCAGCTATATTCATTGTTCCATAATTTTGTTAGGTTAGGTTAGGAAGATGAGGTTAGCACAGTACCTCAGCAAACCTGGCCTATCTAAATAAAATAAATCAAATATCACAAAAAGTTAAAGAAAAACATTGGCGCTATAAAAAATACATCATAACAAAGGTTTTTGCCTTCGATTTCAACAGTATATTCATGTAGAAGTTAGACTGTAGACATCTGGTTTGTTTCCTTCTGGTTCAGTTAACTGTTCATCCGATCCTCTGCAAATAATTCCTCGTAAAGAATATTGTTCGATTTCGTCGGCTGCGCCTTCCAGAATTCACGTCTCTGCAATTATTGAATTATATCAGTTCACAGTGTGAACATGAGACACATTTTACTCCATGTTTCTTGCGTGAAACGAATGAAAAAATAGCTAAATGACAATATTTTTTGAGGCAGAGAGAGGCTTATGTTTCACATTCCACAATCGTTAAATGCACCAGCGAGATGAATTAAAGTTTTGATATTTCATTGATGCAGTTATGACTGTCAATTTGTGTCACCCTTATTCCCATAATCCCTGAGTAATAAAATGAAATTTTCATATCCATACACCTTTTAATAAGCAACACAAATAGTCTACGAGTAAATGACATCAACGCCAAATGAGAAACTGCAGAGAAACATAAAGGGTACAAGCAGGCTACCAATACTCTGTTTTTTTTCCATCTGTCTACCCGCCTGTGGTGTTTGCGTATGGTAAAACTGCGTCCCGGTCTTTAGAATGTTACGCTATGTGTAAGTTTTAGGTAAATAAAGGGATATCTGGGTGTACATTTGCAACTGAAAAGTGTTTTAATAATTCACTGTATGCGAATTACACCGTTAATATTCGAAATAGGATGTTATTGTTGAATGTAAGCTAAATGTAACTATCTAAAGCCCGGACGCAGTGTTACCATACGCAAACACCACAGGCGGGTGGACAGATGGAAAAAAAACGAGTATAGTGGCACTACCTCAGTTCAACAGATGCTTTGGAGATCTGGCTTCAAAGTCCATCAGTAACTGAAACCTATTCATTTGGAACAAACCCGCCAAAGGGTATTGTTTAAAGTCTTTCGTATCTAAGTGAGTTTATATAATTAAATTCTTATTCTCTTTATCTTATATATTTATATGTGATTTTTTAAAATATTTTGTTTTCTTATTAATAAATAATTTTGTAATAATACCGGGACATTGACTTGAAATTCAAGCTGCCAGAGAATATTAAGGTGTTCATTTGGAAGTAGTAAGAGGAGGTAAAGGGAAATACAGAAACAAGAGATACCGGTTATTTTAAAAAAAATCAATTAACAAATAGATAAAAATGCATTAAAATGAATTTTTTAGGATTTCACTAAAAGATTGTATCATATCTACATTGGCAGCATAGCAAAAAATAATCATCATAATGTAGTTGATAGTTACAGGATGTCCGCGGAGCTGATGTGTTGAGGTGTTACTGGCAAAATGACTTAAATGTTGCAAGCATTTTAAACAGCAAATAATAATCATCATAATGTAGTTGATAGTTACAGGAGGTCCGCTGAGTTGATGTCCGTTTATAAGTTGAGGTTTTACTTGCAAAATTGCTTAAATGTTGCAAGCATTTTAAACAGGATAGTTAGGACAGGTATTATTTTAGCTTATGAACTTGATATTGGAGTTTTGATGTTGTGTTTTTAAGCCTCCTTAATAAGCTTTAAAAAATCACGCGAAGAATAATTGATTGTTGAAGAGAAATATATTATGTGTACGTTTCAAAATCCATTCCCTTCGGCCTAAGCCCATCGCTCATGAGAATCTTTGTATATTAAAGTTTTAAAAAATTAACAGAGTTAAATGACTAATAATAAACTGGATGAATACCTTAGCCCTCTTGTCGTTCCTCATGGAAGGGGCGGGTCCTATGCCCAGGTAATGGTAGGAGTCCTTCGCCACAGGCAGCCACTTGAAGCCCAAGGATAGGTCAGGGGTCGGGTTCCTGAAAGGATTTACGAAAAGGATTTGGATATCCTTCCAGTGAGGATTATTTGGTCAGCTTTATGGAGTAAGTGAAAGATTCTCATTATGGTCAGTAAATTCAACTTACCCTTTGATGGCGAAGTCGGTCCACAGCTGGACCATGATTTCGGACACGAGGAGGTCGGTCGGGTCTTGGGAGTCGGGGGATCCAATGACATTGTTGAATAAGAACTTCAGGTCGGCTCCGTGGGGCACGTCTGCGATGATGGTGACCCGTTAGGAGAGAATGTGTGTGTGTGTGTAAATCTATCTAGTGGTGCTTGCATAATGAGTTACGAACATACATGTTAATACACACACACACACACACACACACACACACACATATATATATATATCTAATCGTATAATATAATAATATATTATATTATATAAATATATATATATAATATGTATAGATAGGCATATGTTATGGAGATATTCTATATCTATAATATACTATAATCTATGATTACTATAATATATAATATAATATAATTAATATATGATATATCATAATATATATATAGTGTATTAGAACTGATGTATTATATATATATATTATATATATGTATATATATATGTATAATATATATTAAATAATATATATGAAATATATATAAATTATATAAATATATATATATATCTATATCTATATATATATATCATTTATATTTATATTATAGTATATATAAATATATATATATATTATATATATATTAATATGCTTAAAAAATCACAGGTTAGATGCCCCACCGTCGACGTTTCATTAAATAAGTGAATACCACAGGAAAACGATAGTCAGAAATCCAAGCACTTTCATCTTTACTAAGACATTGTCAAGGAGCTCCTTGACAATGTCTTAGTAAAGATGAAACAGCGCTTGGATTTCTGACTATCATCTTCCTGTGGTATTCGCTTACATATTATATATGTATATATATATATATATATATATTGTATATATGTGTATATATACATAATAAAATAAGCCCATAAAAACACCAAAATATAAAGAGAGAAATACTATATTTAAGAGGCTGCTGTCTCCCTCTTCAGGTAGATGAATGAGAGAAGTTACAGAAAAGGTGGTATTTATACCAAGAGGTCCATCCACAGGTAAGACAATTTAGGTCACTCCCGCTGATAATCTTCCTTTAATCTTCTTAAGCATCGGTTGAATGAAAACCTTGTCAATGATATCTGAGTCCCATGCTCCCTTTGAGATATTCATTACCTGCCTCTCTCTAATCAAGGCCGATTC